>NC_064631.1:715932958-716232958 GCF_023864275.1 Schistocerca cancellata | reverse complement strand
CTTCACACTTTTGCACCATACTGCGCCCACTGGCTGCGAACACTTCCCATTAAATGTTAGACACAGATGGCGCTCCGGTAGCCATGCCACTACGCTATCTGTTGGTGGACGAAGCTGAAGTCATTATCAGTAGATCTACTATTCCCTGGGAGGCAGATTCCGTTACCGAATCGAAATCTACGTCGTCTTTCCAGGTGTACTAATTTTTTCCGGCATTTTATGTTCCTTAGAACTTAAACTGGAGAGAAAGTACCTTCTGGAATTTCACATTGCGTCAGCCGCTTTGGCGCTGCTTACCACTGCACGTCTCGGGGAGAAATGGGAAACTTACTTTGCTTATTTTCATTCAATGACGTAGTTATTGGATATAGGTTCCGCCTTTTGTACAAAACACTTTTTTCTTGTTACCCAAACATGTTTCATCACCTCAATGCAATCATCAGCGGGTTTTGTTTATTGGACAATTGTAAAAGTGAGCACCTCCTAGATTCTAACTGATGTAACAAAGTGAGGTAACAAGAATATGAACAGTGTTTTGCATAAAAGGTGGAACCTATATCCAATAATTTTAAGTGCAAACGCGGAAGAAATACAAGAGCTGCAGATCCAAAAGATGAATACAACAACTTAACATCATTGGGAAGCTCGTGCTGAAGAAAGTTTTCATTCCAGAAAGGCATTTAGTAAGAAAGAATGCAATAACCGCTGAATTTATTTTGTAAACGCCTATTTATGGAACTAGACATTTAAATATAGCTTCACAATACACTTTTTTCATGCGATCTGGATGTAAATAATACGCTGTAGTTCGCTTCAAAAAAAAACTACTTTTCTCTTCATTAAGCCTGGCTTTGGCTAGGAAAAATGGAAGGTTCTGCATCGAAGCTCTTTGTCATTTAATTTAAAAAAGTAAAGCAGTCAATCCGAAGACCTTAGAACAAATAAATGGTTCAAATGGTTCTGAGCACTATGAGACAACTTCTGAGGTCATCAGACCCCTAGAACTTACAACTACTTTAAACCTAACTAACCTAAGGACATCACACACATCCATGCCCGAGGCAGGATTCGAACCTGCGACCGTAGCTGTCGCGCGGTTCCAGACTGTAGCGCCTAGAACCGCTCGGCCACTTCGACCGGCCCTTAGAACACCGCAGTGCTTTACAAGGCATGGTAATGTTGGATTTGGTGTGCCGTTTTCTTCCTCCGATCTCTGAACCGACTTACCCACTCCCGTTATAGGGGTGGGGCTACAGTTTGACGCGAATTCCGAACTACGATGCAGCTCACCGGCACTTTACCAAAGTCATGTTTTTACCTAGTGACGGCAAACAGCGTGAAAGGTAATAAGGTTGATTTTTACAAAGTAAAAAGTTGCTTTGGAGAACTGATCCTTGATAGAATATTTTTATTTAAAAATTTTAACTGACAGAGTAAAAATTAAGTTCAATATTAAAATATTTTGATTGTTAGGATTACGTACTTATAAATAAAAACTAAATACATTTACGTGTATTGCATAAAGTAACGGAAAACCAAGAAACAATACACTTGTCTGTAGTTTCAGCCCAGTTTCAATGAACTTTCAGTGGTGCTCTCCTTTACAATGATTGGCGTTACCTTCTCTTCGTTGTTATTAGGTGAACTGAAATGTGATCGAACATTAAAATGAATGTATTACTTAAGTACCGCAAAATGGCACAGAATAATGATACAGACACCTGTAAACGAATATTTTAAACAGGGTTCAAAACATCGTGTGATTCACGGAGCCGAATTAAAAAACTATATTTTCAGCTACGCATCTAACAAAAAGATTTATGAGAATGCGTACATGGAAGCCAGTATGAAGAACCCTATTTTAAAATAGTTGCTGGGAACTGTGTTCCGTGTTATAGCAATCCATGTATGGAATTATTCCGTGTCAAGTTACGATATGGTTGCTTAGAAATAGCAGGTGTGATGAATGACATTTCGCAAACGCTCGCAGTCCGCAGAACAGGATGTGTAAACAGGGATGCGCTACCGCAATATCTGCAGCCATAAATTCAGCGACACAGCGTATTCGTGAGCTACGAGGCACTACGCTGCCAAGAGGGGCCACGTCGTAACGTCGCATACGCCATAAAGTTTGCTGTGTGGCGCGGTAATGTGGAGTGACGGTGCACGGGTGCAGCGCTCAGACTAACGCACGGGTAGCAGCAGATCTGTATTCTGTTATTTTGCCGTCAAATATTCGAAAAAAGTTCTGTGAATATACAACTCCCGTCAATTTTTGTGTTTGTGATTGGGTATGAAGTATGACAAAGAAATATAAAACACGCGACAAACTTGCTAATCAATACCTGAATCCTATAGCGGATACAACAGTATATTGAATTTAATATTGAAGTGGAATGATCATATAAAATTAATTGTTGGTAAGGCGGGTACCAGGTTGAGATTCATTGGGAGAGTCCTTAGAAAATGTAGTCCATCAACAAAGGAGGTGGCTTACAAAACACTCGTTCGACCTATACTTGAGTATTGCGCATCAGTGTGGGATCCGTACCAGATCGGGTTGACAGGAGATAGAGAAGATCCAAAGAAGAGCGGCGCGTTTCGTCACAGGGTTATCTGGTAACCGTGATAGCGTTACGGAGATGTTTAGCAAACTCAAGTGGCAGACTCTGCAAGAGAGGCGCTCTGCATCGCGGTGTAGCTTGCTCGCCAGGTTTCGAGAGGGTGCGTTTCTGGATGAGGTATCGAATATATTGCTTCCCCCTACTTATACCTCCCGAGGAGATCACGAATGTAAAATTAGAGAGATTAGAGCGCGCGCGGAGGCTTTCAGACAGTCGTTCTTCCCGCGAACCATACGCGACTGGAACAGGAAAGGGAGGTAATGACAATGGCACGTAAAGTGCCCTCCGCCACACACCGTTGGGTGACTTGCGGAGTATAAATGTAGATGTAGAATAGGGAAGAAACTCAAAATATTTTGTCAGTTCACTTTATAGGTGAATACTTTCATAATTGATTAGACAACGAAATTTATTATTATTGATGTAACATGATTATTCCACTCCCTGAAGCCTGCAAGATTATTTTCGTCTTAACAAAAAACGTATCTTCGAAATCTTGGCAGTTATAGACTGATGTGTAGCGTAGCACGAGGTCTAGATTAGACTGGAAGATAATTTGAGTGTTGGCGAGAAGAAATAGACATTGCGGTAAAAAGTTGATCTATAGTGCAATCCGAGGTCTACTTTCTCTCCATATAAAGCGCGAGTCAAAAGTCATTTGACACCTTCGTAAGTTGGAAGATTAAAGGGAAAATTTGAATGTGATGATGGGAAAATAGGTTTAATGTGGGGCCGCAACTATAGGAGTGAATGTTATTCACGACCGCCATCTTGAAATCTGCCATTTTGGATTCAAGTCTTTTTTTAATGGGAAGGGGGTGTATGAGATCAAATAACACTCGTTTGAACTCTGGAATTGAGTGGTGTAATTTGTATTTGTCTCTCTTGTACAATTTACAAGTTATTAATGTTCAAAGTTACCTTGATACTGACTCATGTCTCTTTGTTCCAGGTGATCTAAAATGGGTCTGACACATGAACAGAAGATCGAAATCATCCTTGTATCAGGGAAATGCAGCTACTTAACAATAGCAGCTGACTACAGACGCTGCCCGGACAGAGAACTGGTATCGCCCAGCTCGGTGGCTCACGTGATCACCGAATTCCGGGAGACGGGCTCTGTTCATGACAGGGCACATAGTGGACGACCAAGGACTGCCAGCAATGAGGAAACTACAACTGCAGTTGTGTCGTTTGTGAAAAGTCCTAAACGAAGTACCCGTCGTGTAGCCCTAGCATGTGGAATAAGCCAAACCTCCGTTGTCCGGATATTGCACACCTATTAGTGGCATCCTTACAAGCTGCAGATGCAACATCGACTTAACGATGATGACCCTGATGGCCGGTTGGAGTTCTGCCTGTGGGCTACTGAACAACACAAACTGGATCCTTAGTTTGCCAAGGGCACACTGTTCAGCAACGAGTCGTATTTAACTTTGAACGGGGAGGTTAATCGACATAACTGTCGATACTGGAGTGACGCAAATCCGAACTGGGTTGCCCCAATTCGAGATCATAGTCCAGCGAAGGTGGTGGTGTGGGGTGGCATATGGAACACTCGCGTCATTGGGCCATTTTTCATTTACAACACCTTAACTGCACCACAGTATCTGATGCTGCTGCAGGACCTCGTGTTCCCTTCCACACTGAACGCTGACGGCATTTTCCCGTCTTATTTTCAGCACGATGGAGGAACGCACACAACACGCCTGCGACCAAATTGCAGGAGACACACTCCTCCGTGTGCAGTCAGAGTGGTTGCGGCGACTACAGTTGTGCGTTGCACGGGATGGACAACACGTAGAACATGTGTTGTAGCAGTCGGTATGAAGGTAATTTCCCGACTTTGAACATTAATAATCTCTAAACTGTACAACATAGACAAAAATTTCACCACTAAATTCCAGAGCTCAAGCGAGTTTTATTTGATGTATCATACACCCCCCTTCCCATAAAAAAAAAAGACTTGATGAAAGGTGGCTACACTGAGCCACAGCGCCAGAAATCGCGCCAGAGAGTATTGTTCCGCCGCCTCCACTGGCAGTGATTATTGAGACGTAGCGGCAAGCAGTTCTTGCCGAGAAGTTGTGGTGGACACTGCTTGTAGCTGAAGTTGGAGTGAGATGGGGTAGTAGTGAGTGTTTGTTCCATGTTTTACGCAGCTATGTGATGGGAGAGATAGCAGATGTTGTTCTAATGGAGATATTGTAATGGTCAGAGTGCATTTCGTCAATATATATGGAGGTATTTTCTTTTATTGTTTTATTCTTTCAGTGACCTGAATAATGTGTCATTACAGGTTCAGTCAACAAAGCATCTGGCGTGTGTTCTTGTATTAGAGTGTAATTCTGATTTTCTTGTGCAATTGTAGTATTTCTAATTTTCTTTTATCACGTCAGTATAATTGGTATTAAAAAATTCTTGTCTTGTTGAAGAAGAACCGTGCCAGATGTGCGTTGAGTCATACTTCAACACACAGAACAGCTACACTTGTGCTTTGTTGGTTTCGTAGGTTTTATAGTTGCTGGGGACTTAATTAATTAATTGTATTAACTGAAATTTTCATTTCATTCTTTGTGGTTGTTACATGCAGTCAGATTGCGTACAAAAACTAGTCAGGGCCAGCCGTTTACGAAACAGCGTAATCGGACATACAGCGACAGAAAATTAAAAAGTATTTGCATTGCATTCTTATATCTATATTTTAAATAAGCCCCCATGCACGTGGCGACCGCTGCTTCGGATCGTCCCTTGGAAATCTTCTGATTGTAAAAATAGTAGACAGTAGTATTGTTGTAGTAATTTGTAGTTTAGTAATTGTAGTCTATTTTGCATGTGTAGATTTGGTAATTGGTATTCTTCTAATGGTATTTTTCAAAATTTAATTTTTATTGCCTTGTATACGCGTTTGACGATTTGGTGCAATTATTTCAATTGTTCGATTAATCGTGTTTGAGGGAAACATTTCGTGTGAATGGTATTGTTGAAGATAAAGAGTCATTGTGTGTAATTTTCATATAGTGACGAGTTTTGTATGTTTTGTAAATGATTACGCGATCGATGAAAAAGGCAAAAATCATGAATAGTGAGAATGACGAAATTGTTAACATGGCGAACTCGCCAACAGAGGAAAACAGTATGATGGATAATGAAGTGGAAAACAATGTAATAAGTCGGGAAAATAGTCCGGAACCATTTCAAAATTTTTCTCAATCAGAAAATTCACAGAATCCGAGATTAACGACAGAAGATTCTGGAATAGTATCGAACTCAGATAGCTTTACTGCTATGACGAAGGAAGTTAGTTTTACGGGAAATGTTAGGGGCGAAAAGAATATCGAACAAGTTAATCTGGAGCAGTTGATGAGTGCAATATTAAATTTACGATCTGAATTAAAAACAGATAGGGGAACAATGGAGCAGTTTCGATCTGAATTAAAAACAGAGATAGGAACAATTAAAACTGAGATGGGAACTTTGGGATCTGAATTAAAAATGATATGGGAACAATGGAAACACAGTTTAGATCTGAATTAAAAACACAGATGGGAACAATGGAAACACGGTTAGACTCACGAATAGGGACATGTTTCAAAAATATGAAAGATGAATTAAAGAAAGAAATCAGAGAAGAAGTACAACCGATTTTGAATTCTCACAATAATAGATTAAGTGCAGTAGAGATTAGACAAAGGGAACAGGATAGAGAACAGGAAGAAAGAGATCGCGTGATAGTACAGAAATTTTCAGAGTTAAATTTACAACGTGCAAAAGATAAGGAAGAAATATTTGAGAGAATCGAGGAATCCGTACCAAATGACAGATTAAATAACCTAACACAACAGTATGAACAGTTAACTACTAAATGCGTTAATACTGACACGCGAGTCGCGACACTTACGGAAGACGTAAATAAACAGAAAGAACAAATTGGTGACTTATCGGAAAGAGTGGAGGAGATTTCAGATAAATTGACAAATCTTAGTTTAAATGGGGACAGAGATTCAGATGACACAGCTCCATTGCCATTTTCAGAAACCGAAGAGTACCAGAGCATAAGTAAACATGTTGAAAATCAGGGAAAATTTAATGAACGCGTGAAAAGGGAATTTGAGGCATTAAAAAAGCAAGTCAAACAAATTGAAGGTGAAATCGTAGGAAAGGACGGCAAAAGAAATTTAGAATCACAGAGACCAGAGGGGTTTGAAGAAAATAATTTGTTTCATTTACGGGATGCAACAAGAGAGCGCCAGGCGCGCGAACTTGACAGTAATCGGCACTGGGACTGGGACAGACGCGGTAGGTCTTTGTCGCCACGAGGCGAAAACTTTGACTATAAACACTTTTTGACTGTTCGGAAATTTAAGATCTCCCGCAATTCTATGAATGACATACATCCATGTTCATGGTTAGATCAATTTCTGTACGCACTTCCGCTAAATTTGCCACTAAGTCACAAACTGAAATTTATGTGCAACTATTGAAGTCCTCAGGGGATTCACTACTCTTAAGTGAATATGTGCCGTAGCGAGCATAGGGCCCCGAGCTGTAGTGGTGCTATTTCTCTTTTAGTCTTCTGTACCGCTGTCTACTCTTTTACTATTCTTTGCATCTATCGAAACAACTCTTCAACTATCAATCTATCTAGACAGTAGTAAACAATAACCGGATATGACTATATTACCTAAAAGTGATTTCGGAAATTACCGTTTGGACTTACTGTATCTTCAGCAGCATTCATTCGTAGCTTAAATGAAATTTTACCTGTTTATCTTAGTGACAATATTACTTCATATGTTGACGACATTCTTATTGCTAAAAATTCTTGGAGTGAGCACAACAAAATTTTGGATTCATTATTACGTATTTTTGCAAGAGTTGGCATTACGGTGAACTTAGAAAAATCTGAATTTGGTCGTTCTCAGGTGAAATTTCTCGGTCACATTATTTCTACAGAAGGTATTCTTCCTGATCCAGAAAAATTAGACGCTATTCGTAATTATGCTGTTCCTACCACAAAACGTGATGTTCGTAGTTTCCTTGGTGTCTGTAAACTTCTTAGACGCTTTGTTAGATTGGACGATTTGGCCACACCTCGTTTTTGCGATCTATCTGGAAAGTTCTTTTTAAACGAAAATCGGTCGACAACTCTGTTTGGTTAGTTTGTATTCCTGATGAGTGGGTTAATAAGCTGACTTGGTATACGCATTTCAGTTATGCACACTTTAGTCCCAGAAAATGCTTTCATAAATTACGAGAAAATTGCTACTTCAATAATATGGAAAAACGTATTCGATTTGTTCTTGCCAAATGCAAATTATGTCAAAAGGCTAAGCCGCCGACAGTTTCTCACAGAGCACCGTTGTTTCCTATCATTCCAGCAAAATTAAAGGACATGGCTGCAGTTGATTTGTTCGGTCCAGTGGTTCGATCTACTAATGGTTTTGCGTACATTTTCGTAGCAGTGGAGTTGACATCAAAATATGTGTGTTTTACACCATTACGCAAAGCAACAGCTCGTTCAGTATCTAATGCTTTCATTAACCATTTTCTTAAAGAAGTGGGTCATGTTGATAAGGTTATATCAGATAATGGATCACAGTTTCGTTCTAAAATTTGGCTTCGTACTCTACGGCGTCGTAAAATTAAACCAATTTTCATTTCACTTTTTCACCCTCAATCTAACGCTTCAGAGAGATGGATGAAGGAAATCAATAAATTGTGTCGTCTTTATTGTCATCAGAATCACAGAACTTGGGATCAGTATCTTCATATTTTTCAAAACATTCTGAATGAACTTCCCAATGACTCAACTTCTTTACCACCTATACTGATATTAAAAAATAAAGCACCGACAAATCGCATATCTGAAATCGTTCCTTTTCCGCCTTCACGGAAACTGCGGTATTCTGAAGTTGTGAACCTGGCTTTGCAAAATATTGCATCTGCTGCTGCTAGAAGAGAGAAATCAGCTAAGCGTCCTGGTCGTTTAAAATTCTTGTCAGTTGGTCAGAAGATGTTAATTAAGTCTCATCGATTGTCTCACAAAGGAAAAGGCTTGTGTCGCAAATTTTTTCTGCTTTATAACGGCCCATATAGAATTCGTAAAATTATTCATGATAACACTGTCGAAGTAGAAACTCTTAAATCACGACGCTCTAAGGGAATACATCATATATCTAACGTTAAAATTTTTGTGGAATGATATACTTTTGAAAATTTTTTTAGGAATGACATACTTTTGAGAAACTAACAGTTGTATGTAAACACACGGAGAGTACAAGGATACCGCGCTGTGTTTTGGCGGCGGCATATACTCAAAGCAACAGTCAAGTCTGCGCGCCGCACAAGGCAGTCGTTGACCGCAAACAATCACTTCCTACGTCACGCGCCTACAGCTGATCGAGCGCTCAGTGCGAATGCACTGACAGCCGTAAATAAATACACAGTCTAATTTCTCCGACTAAATTCAGTATAAAGCTATAGTGACTTGATGAATTCCGTTATTAACATTCAGTATTTTTCAGGATACGGTTCTATAAAATATTTAAGAACTTCAGGTAAATTCTGTGCGTGTCCGACGTCAAGATGACTTGCTATCGAGAAATTTTCAGGAAGAATGTAATTTCCAAGAAGAAACTAATAAACTAAAAAAAAGGTAACTATTAATTAAGTTTATTTTTCAGGTAACATATTTCCACTTAGGTACGTACTTCAGACGTAATTTGCTGCTCGCGATTACGTGATTCATACTTTGTACTAATTTCATGTTCTATGAATTTACTTGTGAAGCGACGTGCTTGTGTACGTTAACTGATATTGACAATGATTATTAATGAACTGGGTTGTAACTTGTGTATATTATGCATCGCTTGGCTCCATTGCTTTTTCACTGATGTCATATTTTTTAATTATGTGCCTGCTGTGCCTATTTATTTAAATTATAATTGTCACCTGATTAATTGTGCTGATGTGGTTAGGTATGTAAGTTATACTTTGTGATTTATCTGCTTGCGCCTTCATGTTTACTTATACGATGCTAATGACCTGTTTAGTACGTAAGATATATGTTTACTGCTATGCGTATGGATTGCACATTTACAGATTTCTGCTTGTTGTCACAACTACTCTTTAATTTGGTATATAGAAATGCTGTTGTAGAGTGTACGAACATAGAGTTTAGGTTACACTATGGCATTAGTTACAGATTGTTTGCTTGGCAGAGCCTCGTTGTAAGAATTGTGCTGCATCCACTTGTTGACATTCTGTTCACTACTGGTATATTTACTCGCTATTGCTTGTTTTGCTTACGCTCAGTGCTTTATATTTTAACATAAGAAAATGAACTGCAGTAATTCGACGAGCGACTTTAGTACAAGAAACATCACAGAAGTTACATGAGCTGGAGGTTTTATGGAAGCTGTATAAATTTATGCTAATAGGAAGGAAGCTAACGATATGACATACCAAAACTAGGTTTAGACCATTGACAGTTATTACACTGCATTTTTCGTGAGCAACTGAAATAGGAAGTGACACTTGACACAAGAAATACTCCACATGTTTGCTTCTGTTTGCCATAATTCTTGAAGTGGTGTACACACTGTGAAATATTAGGATCATTCTCACTCCGTAATCGTACTTAATTACTGAGAGTTATTCGAACTAAGTCTGTTAGAGGTCATGTATGCATTCTTTGTTTATAATTCATAATGAGTAGAAGATTTTGGTCAGATGGATTACACAGAGGTTGTGTGTTGACAGTGTGTCTTCGGATTGTATAGGATGATGAGGTTTGCATCAGGATTTTATCTGTACTTATTCGAGGAGACTGACTAGAGGAAAGAGTTGTTATGGAAGTGAAATGATACTGGCAATAAGGTTTATATGTATCGACGTATTGAAGAGGTATTATTGAGGTATTGATATTATATGAAGTTGATTGGAGTTATGGTGTATAAGAGGTAAAATAAGTGAGGTGCATATTTTTTTTTTTTGTTGTTGGTCTATATGGAACAAGGAGGATGAAGATAGCAGACTAGAACACTAAAATGGAAGGAAGATTGTCTACACACACTTTGTTAAATCACTAAGCAGTATGTACTTTTTTTTTTGGAGAGAGGAAGTTGCATATCTTGGCACACTGACAGTTGTTCAGCAACCGTACATTTTGATCTGGCTTGGCAAACATTGGTCTTGACATGATGACTATGACGTTGACTTAACTATTATTGACTGTTATACATTGCTGTCACTACTACTTGATACACATGATGAACATGAAATTTTGACAGAAGTGGATTCACACAGTTAACACTATTCAATTACACAGTAGTACTTAATGTGGATGAAAGATGAGTGAGTGTGTTTTGTGTGTTTTCCTTTCCTAATCCTACCCACCTATCTCCTAAATATTATTTTATTTGTTTGTAGTGGCTTGCACTGACACCCATAAATATTATAGGTTTACTGATGTTTGTGTATTTGTAATAGTTAATATGACAATTATCTGACATCATTTGTGTGTTTGTTATGATTTGTATGTTTAGTGTAAAAGCATTTGTATGTGTATTCAAACTATTGTTCATGCTTGAACTGTCTGATCAGTGATAGTAAATATTATGGACTGTTACTTGTACTTTTTCTACATGATTGGTGCCACTAGGACATGTTTAATTTCTGCTGAGGAACAGTGTGATCAGTGATAGTTGTTTAATGTCATTTGTCGGTGTCTGCACCTACTCAACAATGCTGGGTGCCACTGATGAACTGCTTCTACTGAAATGATGTCACCTGTTGGAGTCTGCACCTGTTTCACAATGCTGGGTGCCACTGATGGACTGCTTCTACTGAAATGATGTCACCTGTTGGAGTCTGCACCTACTCCACAATGCTGGGTGCCACAGATGGAGCTACTTCTATGGAAATGATGTCATTTGTCGGTGTCTGCACCTACTCAACAACGCTGGGTGCTACTGATGGACTGATTCTACTGAAATGATGTCACCTGTTGGAGTCTGCACCTCTTCAACATTGCTGGGTACCACAGATGGAACTGCTTCTACTGAAATGCTTGCTGTCTGCACCTACTCAACATTGCTGGGTGCCACTGATGGACTGATTCTACTGAAATGATGTCACCTGTTGCTGTCTGCACCTACTCAACATTGCTGGGTGCCATTGATGAACTGCTTCTACTGAGAAATGTGACTTGTTGCTGTGTGTACCTCTTCAACATTGCTGGGTACCACAAATGGAACTGCTTCTACTGAAATGATGTTACTTCTTGCTGTCTGTACCTCTTCAACATTGCTGGGTACCACAGATGGAACTGCTTCTACTGAAATGATGTTACTTCTTGCTGTCTGCACCTACTCAACATTGCTGGGTGCCACTGATGAACTGCTTCTACTGAAATGATATCACCTGTTGGAGTCTGCACCTACTCAACATTGCTGGGTGCCACTGATGGACTGCTTCTACTGAAATGATGTCACCTGTTGGAGTCTGCACCTGTTCCACAATGCTGGGTGCCACTGATGGACTGCTTCTACTGAAATGATGTCACCTGATGCTGTCTGCACCTACTCAACATTGCTGGGTGCCACTGATGGACTGCTTCTACTGAGATGATGTCACTTGTTGCTGTAGCACCTATTCAACATTGCTGGGTGCTACTGCTGGAACTGTCAACTACTTGTTATGAAAACATTTTATGTGAATATTTGTATAAACTGATTTTTTGTGTATTACTGTTTGTGAAAAGTTATAAGACTCTTACCTGCTCATATTCGTCATTGCTGACGCTATCGATTGAATTGTTTAACCACATGATATTTGTGTAAACTATTATGTAAAGTCATATGTATGAAAGAATTTGTATTCCTTACTGTATTTTATATATTAGGCTATTGTAAGGTCAGTGCAAAGCCAAAATTTTGTTATATGATACTTACGTATTAATATTATCTTTTATTTTTGTCTGTTTTTTTTTTTGACGAATTTGATGTTATTTTCACCACCAATGCTGGCAAAAATACCATCAAATTCTAGCCCGTGGAGGAAGGGCATATGAAAGGTGGCTACACTGAGCCACAGCGCCAGAAATCGCGCCAGAGAGTATTGTTCCGCCGCCTCGACTGGCAGTGATTATTGAGACGTAGCGGCAAGCAGTTCTTGCCGAGAAGTTGTGGTGGACACTGCTTGTAGCTGAAGTTGGAGTGAGATGGGGTAGTAGTGAGTGTTTGTTCCATGTTTTATGCAGCTATGTGATGGGAGAGATAGCAGATGTTGTTCTAATGGAGATATTGTAATGGTCAGAGTGCATTTCGTCAATATATATGGAGGTATTTTCTTTTATTGTTTTATTCTTTCAGTGACCTGAATAATGTGTCATTACAGGTTCAGTCAACAAAGCATCTGGCGTGTGTTCTTGTATTAGAGTGTAATTCTGATTTTCTTGTGCAATTGTAGTATTTCTAATTTTCTTTTATCACGTCAGTATAATTGGTATTAAAAAATTCTTGTCTTGTTGAAGAAGAACCGTGCCAGATGTGCGTTGAGTCATACTTCCACACACAGAACAGCTACACTTGTGCTTTGTTGGTTTCGTAGGTTTTATAGTTGCTGGGGACTTAATTAATTAATTGTATTAACTGAAATTTTCATTTCATTCTTTGTGGTTGTTACATGCAGTCAGATTGCGTACAAAAACTAGTCAGGGCCAGCCGTTTACGAAACAGCGTAATCGGACATACAGCGACAGAAAATTAAAAAGTATTTGCATTGCATTCTTATATCTATATTTTAAATAAGCCCCCATGCATTGAATCCAAAATGGCGGATTTCAAAATGGCTGCCATGAATAACATTCACTCCAAAAGTTGCGGCCCCACATCGAACCTATGTTCCCATCATCGTATTTCAATTTTCCTTTTAATCTTCCAACTTATGAAGGCGTCCAAGAACTTTTGACTCGCCCTGTATAACGCGCCATAAACATCTAAAATCTTAAGAAAACACAAATAATTGCTTTTCGTAACATACAGGTATTTTGCGTGTCTTTCGACGCTTGTTACCCACATGTGTTGTACACGAACCACTAAAAATGAAGGACTGGGTTTGGGGACGAAAATTACTCCTTAACTCTTCCCAGCCTCCAGCAAGTAGCCGCGTTGCCCTTAGGCCCTATATACGGGGCTGGATTCAGCTTGAGTAATGAAGCATAAGACGCAAAGGATTCTTTGTGACAAGGAACATCACATGTTTACTCTTCTGTGATTAGCAAAAACAGCCTGCGGCTTCAGAAATATAGCGCGATCCTAAAAAGTATATTACGAAATTTTGTTGGAGTTGCAAATGTTTTTTAAACCGGGTGTAATAGGCATGAAAATAATACGTATTAGTGACAAATGAATATTTTTCCGAACATGGACTCTAACCCGGATTTTCTGCTCATCGCGGACAGTTGCCTTAACCATATTTTTCTTTCCTTTTTTGTCGTTCAGTCCATCTGTTTCTTCGTGGTTTTTCGTTGTTTGTACCGCGCAGTCGACATTGTATGACACCACTCAAATGCCATCGTTGAAAACGTAACCCAGTTAAATTTTTTATTACAAAGGGCAGCGAGCCCTTTAGCCAAACACGCTGAGCTAGAATTTCGGCTATCCACGTACACTTCCGATCCAAACCTAGGTGGCTCAATGGCTAGCATAATGGACTCGCATTCGGGAGGAAGACTGTTCAATCCCACGTCCGGCCATCCTGATTTAGGTTTTCCGTGATTTCCCTAAATCGCTCCAGGCAAATGCCGGGATGGTTCCCCTGAAAGGGCACGGCCGACTTCCTTTCCCGTCCTTCCCTAAGCGGATGAGACCGATGACCTCGCTGTCTGGTCTCCTCCCCCCAAACAACCCCAACCCTCCAACATGCCACGGTGTCTACATCCCCATTGCCCGCAGCCTACATGGATTCACGCTACAGGTTTAAAGAGGCAAACATGTTCAACTTTAGTGTTATCGTCGTTTGGCCCGTCTAGGCTGTGATACTTATTATAACGTCTGTTCACTCAGACATGCATGGCAGTAAGTACGACTTCCATGCCTAGTACAACTGATGTCAAAAATTTTTGCAGCTGCCACATAATTTCGTAATATTGTGACATCTGTCTGTCTACAACTAGCCACCTCCAACCCAACCCTCCTGCGTGGGCTCGGTCAACTTCGTATTTTCAGATGGGAACCCCCAGTCTTACTGCACATTCGGATTCTGCGCCAGCAAATACGTACGGTTTAGTCAGACCGTAGTTTTCCACTCGTGGTAGATGTTACTGTAATCTACAAATATCTAATTTACCTATTTTTCCAATTAAGATCCGACGCATCTGATTCCACACATTTACGATGTAAATGTAAACCTTGGTGTTCCAACAACTGATATACAGGGTGATTCAAAAATGCATGTAAATATTTTAAGGGTGTATTTGTGAGGTAAATATAAGACAAAAATGTTCTATAAATGTTTTTCCATAAACGTTTAATTCCAGAGTTATCGTTAAATACGAAAGTCATGTCCGTATCAAAACGACGGCAGTGCAAGCAGCAGGATGCCATATTCTGGTACGTAATTCACATACGTATCTCCCAACAGTTGATTCGAAACTGCATGAATAGTGTTTGTTTTTGTTTGCACGTGATGTTTACTCCTACTGTACGGAAGATGGCGCTGATGTTGTTGGTAACGGAAAAGTACGTCCTGTCGTTCATTCATCGTCGGAAGGCCAAAGGTTTCGTGCACATGATGTACTCAAACAGTGAGTATGCTGATATGAACCTTGTGTATGGTGCAGCAGATGGAAATGCACTTGCAGCAAGACGAAGGTACAGTGAGCTGTTTCCAGGAAGACGGTTACCAAGTCATCAGACGTTTGTATCTGTGGACAGACGTATGCGGGAGTATGGCATTCGTCCTGGGCCGCATTCAGGTCGACCACTTGAGCATGCAGTGAACGTCGAGGAACATGTTTTGGACCTGGTAGACCAAGATCCATCTATCAGTACGAGACAAATTAGTGCAGCTGTACGACTTCCACAATCTACTGTATGGCGGCTGCTTCGGAGACAACAGTTGCATCCATTTCACCTGCAAAAAGTGCACGAATTGACACCTGAAGACTATCCTCGCCGTCAGCAATTCTGCCAGTGGTTACAAGAGCGTCATTTGAATGATCCAATGTTCATTCGGCGGATATTATTCACAGATGAGGCCATGTTTACTCGTGCGGGTGTAATCAATTCGCATAATATGCACCAGTGGGCTGTCGAGAATCCTGGCGCGAGAATTGTGCGTGGATATCAACATCAATTCTCCATAAACATTTGGTGTGGTATTGTGGGGAATTACTTACTCGGACCTCATGTTCTGCCTCCAAGGCTGAATGGGCACGCATACTGCGAATTTGTGGAGGGAGAATTGCCTGGATTGTTACAGGATGTCCCTCTTGCAACACGAGCCACCATGTGGTTTATGCACGATGGTGCTCCCGCCCATTACAGCCGCAACGTAAGGGCGTACCTCAATTCTGCGTATCCACATCGATGGATAGGTCGCGGAGGACCAATTGCTTGGCCAGCCAGATCACCTGACCTGAACCCTTTAGACTTTTATTTATGGGGCCGACTAAAGACATTGGTGTATTCTTCTGCAGTACCGAACAGAGAAGTGCTACAACAAAGAATTGAAGGTGGTTGTGAAATTATTCGTGGAGAGTTGAACGGACTGTGTAATGTGCAGAGATCATTGATGCGACGAGCACGGGTCTGTCTGCAAGTTCAGGGACAGCATTTTGAACATGCATTGCATTAAGATTTGTGCAAATACAGTACAGTACAGTACAGTCTGTAAAATGCTTCAATTTTCCTTAGTTATTGTGCATTGCTGTAGTTCAATCAACAGGACCTAAATTAATACAGTGTTCGCGAGGAATTGTTTCAGTTTGTTACGTCACGTTTATTTATCAGTTTGCGTTGTTAGTCCAAATGCACTGTAATTAAACTGTGAACTCTGGGAATTAAATACCTTACGTTGTATTGAATGTATTATCCTGTTTTGTTCATAACTCTGTAATAAGCCAAGTATGGAAAAAATTGTATAGAACATTTTTGTCTTATATTTACCTCACAAATACACCCTTGAAATATTTACATGCATTTTTGAATCACCCTGTATATGCTCTAACTTTACTTCAGTGTTACAAATTTGACTGTGCAATACAATATGGATAGCCGCTTGAATGTTTGGTTAGAAACTACGTTTAGTGTGATCCAGGGAAAATGATGTTGATGAAATAATTCCTACCGGTATAGTTAATTTCGGTGAGTCCCCTTGCCTCTCACCAACGGGGTGCGTAATTACGGTGAGTATTCGTGGCTGCTACGCCTGTGACTATCACTTCCATGGACATTTTATCTTGTTGCAATGATTGTGGTTTCTATTCCACCAGTAGCCGCCCAGTGTCCAGCGCGAGAGTTATGGAGGTTGGATGGAAACATACTGAAATCAATCATCTTAATGATGGGGTTCGTGGGCAGCCACCGAAATGCATTATGATGCTTTGGGGACTCACCACAGTCAACCCTGTAGGGAAGAAAATTGTATCAGCATATTCTGAAAGTAACCTGACTGGTATACAATCTGGATCGGAGGCCTAGCCTTTATTAAGTGATTTAAGCTGCTTTCCTACACAGAGGGTATCTATATGCCTCAACGTGGCAGTTCTTGATTGGAATTCAGGAATGCGTTTTCTTTGGTGAAGGCAATGTCAATCACCAGTTTTCTCCAATTGCGAAAACATTCTGTTGGCCCCACCTACATAGGGAAAAATGATAAAAACGATAAAATAAGAGGCATCAGGACGCCCTCAGAAAAATCTAAGTGCTCGTTTTTCCCGCGCGCCGTTCGAGAGTGGAACGGTAGAGAGCGAGCTTGAAGGTGGTTCATTGAACCCTCTGTGAATAGCACAGTAATCACGTAGACGTGTGTCACCATACAAGTAGCTTATTTTGCAGAAATATCTATGTCTAACCATATTATTTGTACTGTACATTCACATCTGCAACACTGAAGTAACGTTTCAACATTATTATCAGCCGTCAGAACACGAATGTCTACATTCACTTAGCAAATGAAATGTAGACCCCAAATGCATCGGTTCTTGATTATGAAAACAGGCACACTTTATATCTGTCGATTACAGCATCTTCTACACGAATGGAAAACAATGGTCTGTGTAAACCGTACGTATTTATTGGCACAGAATCCCAATACGCAGAAAATATGCGGGTCCCCAGTTGAAAATACGAAGCTGACCGAGCCCACGCAGGAGGGGTCCTTAGGAGGTGGCCAGTTGTGGCACAGTCAGATGTCCCCTTTATTAATTTTAACTTTTCACCTTTTTTCGTACGATGCGTCGTATCTCCGCCAAACCAAGGGACCAATTTCAACCAAACTTTGTACACACATGCATTACTGTAAGGCAACAATCATTGTGGAGGTGGGAATCATCTACCTATCATATTTCAAGCAGTATGATGTAAGCAGTGAAATGCGTCAAAAAGTGCCCCATCATACGCGACGTTTAAACGTCTTACTTCTGTGCTACTAACTACTCGCAATACATTTCCCAAGCAGTAACCACGTATGCCACTAAATGTACTTACCTGAATGTATCGTGGTACCGTGCATAGCTAAGATGATACGGCGTCGTAAACACAATTAACTTAAGGAATTCCTTGACACCTGATAACGCTTTTGACGGCTTTCAACTGCGAACCGCAAACGGTTGTAGGCGGAAACGATAGCCATCTATAGAGCTCTGAGGAGACGTTGCCATAGAAACGTTTACAAAATAGCGTTTCAGGTAAGCGATGCAGATGCTTTCAGCGTACAGAAATTGTTCTGGATCCTGTTTCTTAATTTCGATACTGTACTTACACATTTTTACATTATGCATATTTCTATCCACTACTGTTTCATAATTTCAAATGTGTTTTCACGAATACATGGAAATGAAATTTTTTCGATAATTCACCACAAATGCATTTAATTTTTCATTGTAATATAAAAATAGCAAAATGAATACCCGTATAATGTGCGCGCGCGTATATATATGTGTCTGTGTGTCTGTGTGTGTGTGTGTGTGTGTGTCTGTGTGTCTGTATGTCTGTGTGTCTGTCTGTGTGTGGCTGTGTGTGTCTGTGTGTGTGTGTCTGTGTGTGTGTCTGTGTGTGTGTGTCTGTGTGTGTGTGTGTGTCTGTGTGTGTGTGTCTGTGTGTGTGTGTGTGTGTGTGTGTGTCTGTGTGCGTGTGTCTGTGTGTGTGTGTCTGTGTGTGTGTGTGTGTGTGTCTGTGTGTGTGTGTGTGTACACCAATGAAGACAACGCAGTACAACCTTCGACTTTGAAGCAAACTTGCAACTGGAAAGTACTAGCCGAACTTCACGTGAGATAATTCCAAAAGAAGCCTCTTATTTCGAGCCACACTTTCCGTTTGATTTCTTTTGTAGGGTATAATACCACATTTTATTCCCGATTGAAAATGGATCTTATTAGCACGTTGCGTATAAACGTGCCATCTACTCCACGTTTATTTACAATAACGCAAAAGAAAATATTATTCCGTCAGACAAAATAGTGTATTGTAACATCCACTTCAGGCTCTCGCGTAAACACGTACCACCTGCATAACCGGCATAACGTTATCATCAAACAAGAACAATTGTATGCACCTGAGAAAAGGTAACAAAGATGACAAGTATTCAACCAAAGATTACACTTACACAAGTTGATGTGTAGTGGAAATTTCTTGGACAAGCATACGTAACAGTTTTTCGAAACTGTCAAAAACTAGATTTGACATTGGATTTACTAACGAGAAATTTAATCAGTGTAAAACGAGCATCGGGCTGTTTGTGCTTTAGGTAGCGAAAAGCGACAAAACTATCCAGACGAAATCTACTTTGTGAAGTGCGAGGCAGAGGGTACTTCTCAATGACAATGTTTAAATGTGTCTTCCCGTTCCGTTCACGTTACGGTTCGCGGGAAGAAAGATTGCTTAAATGCCCGAGTGCGCCCTGTAACTTCGAGTAGTCTAGTACATTGTCATTGTGATCCCCAAGGGAGCGATACGCAGGGGACATTTCTACATTCTTCACTTCCAGCTTTCGAGGTATAGTAATCGATTATCTCCGAGTCTGTCACAATTCGTGGTTGTCACATTTCCTTAAAGCTCTCTTGCGAGCCAAAAAACTTGCCATCATTCGAGCCTTTTTTTTATGTGTTCGTTATCCAATGTTAGTCCTATCTGGTATGCGTCCTACACATATTCTAAGTGTTTACATTAATTTATCCGTTTTTACTATTTAATTTATCCGTTTTTACTATTTTACTAGATGCTGAGCTCCGTGGCTGTGGATTGTATTACCTTAAGAGATGCAGTAACCTGACACTGTGTGTTTTTATTTACACCAAAAGCGTGTTTGGCTTTCATTTTAAACTGGAGTAACATATTTAAATCTCAAGTTAGCACACTACATAGAACATCTGACTGCAGTTGGAGTGCTGGACCTGCGTTTCCATTCTCGTTGTTGCTCCAGTTTTTGCTTTTATAAAAGGGGTGCGAACAATTACTTTGTATGTTGCATTAGTATTTTGTAAGCAGTCTACTTTTTAGACAGACCATTTTTCGCTGTATCCTGTAAATGAACCTTTACCTGCTGCCTCCTTTACCTACGACGGTCTATGTGATCATTCCATTTCACGTGCGTCCAAATTATTCCATCCAAATAGTTGCATGAATTGGCTGATTTCAATTGACTGATATTGCACATTTACATTAATATACACTGACTGGCCAGATGTCAAGCTCACCGAAGTGGAAGAGCAAATGAAATTTCACAGGTGTGTAACGTAGCAAATTATTAGGATTTATCTTGTATTGAAGGCGTAGCTTGCCACGGAGTCGGGAGTGGAGAAGATTTTGGTTCTCACGCCGGCACAGTAGATGGTGGTTACTCGGCAGTACGAGTCGCGTACTTTCTTAACGCTGCATGCAGTACATTACACATGCTCTCTTTGAATCTGAAGTACTATTAAATATTGATCTATCTTTCTGATACTTAGTACATCAACTCCTATGGGTAACACAACCGTAGTCTTAAAATTTCAGATCAATAACTTCAGTACTTTCGTAGATATAAATTTGTGCCTAAAACACAAAATAGCCGTGCTGACATTGTGAAACTGAGTTTGGGACTAATGTATTAATGTATAGTATTAGTTAAACTCCAACCAAAAGGATAGGTTCATATAATCTAATTTCCTGGAATTTTGTTTAGTTTCATTACCACAGATTTCTGGTGTAATTAAAAGTACTTTGGAAAATTGTTATTTCACCGAGTTTTGGTTGTGTGAGTGTTTGAGACACAGAATGACTAGAGGATATACGTAAAGTGAGAATGCGATACTTTATTAAAACTATATAAATGTGTGAAATTTGCTGCGCAATATCGGAATTTGTGATGCACGTTTGACTGAGCTTGATTTTGTCAATGGCAGCCAGAAGGGGCGCTGAGTATTAAATTTATTAGCAATTTATTTTGTGGAAAGGAATCAGTGTTTTGTTTTCATTGAATTTTATTTACTTTCTGAATTACGAGATTTCTAGTCTAAATTGCGTGTGGTAATCTGTCTGACAGTAGAATTACCGGGAGTATAGAAGTGCGCGAGGTGATCTGATTGGCTGCTTCACATACTGGCATATCGGAATTCAGCATTTCCCGCAGACCCGGTCTGATATGTTGGAAATCATAGTAACAGTCAGGAGATAGAGTACCCAACATCTCAGACCAGGTCTGACACACCTCAGATGATAACCACATCCGTTGAGGACGGCCAGAACGGGCGCCGACGGCAGTCCGAACATCTGCGACTGGAGGGGTCCGTTGAAGCCGAGTCTGGCGGGCGTGGACCACAGATGGAACACTCGACCCGGCGCGGACCGATTAGGGAACGCCCAGCTCCTCCCAGGCATAAATACTGCACTCGATCGACCCAAGGACCAGTCTCAGGTAGCACCTGAAGAAGACAGCGAGGCACGCTGTTGAAATATCGTGCGAGAACGACGCGAACATCCGGCTGGATTCCCGAATATCCAAGATGTCAACAGATCGCCGGGAAAGCATGAAGAATTACAACTCTACCCTATGCTTAACAGGCGTAGCACACTGAATAGGGGGGTGTCCAGGTCCATCTACACCACACTTACCAGACCTCTGATGACGTATGCTGCTCCCGTCTGGTGATACGCTGCGCCCACACACCTGCGCCGTCTGCAGCTCATACAGAACAAAGTACTCAGAATCATAAGCAACTCTCCGCGCTACACACGCACCGCGGATCTTCACCGGAAATATCGGCTAGATATCATCTTGCAGGTATTCCAAAAACTCTCCACACGACTGTACAATAACACGAGACACTCGCGTAACCCGTTTATCCTTTCTCTGGGTAACTACGACCACAACCATGGATGGAAACATAATAGTCCAAAGACACTATTAACAAGAAACTTAAGATCTATGGTCCATAGCAAGCTAACACCACAGTACTGGCAAGCCCCTGCAACACAGCTACTACTGGCAATCCCAGATGCTCGACCCGCCGAGAAACAGGCAATCGCAGGGAAACCGTACTGCACACAGCACGCAAACCAGCCACACACACACACACCCCCTACACTGTGAGCCGATCTATGACCGATCGCCCACTAATGTGTGACGACCTCGAACTGTTACAGGGGCGCAGCAGCTGCAGCAAGCCCGCAACGAGCTTCCGCAACGACAAAGGTAACGATGCACGATACCTCGCACTAACATAACCACACCTTGCATGCACTGTCGCAGCTGGCAAGCCGCGCTGCTGCCCTTACTACCCGTCCTACTGTCGCAGAGGTTTTTTTATTTTTATTTTTTTTATTTTTGGCGCTTGCCTTGGCACTTTCTTTCCCTCTGCCCTTACAAACCGCTACCCTTCGATCACTCTCATCCACTTTCTGTCTCCTGATGGACCATGTCAATGAGTAATCCTACCCAGACGCATGGATAACATCACAGCCCGCATCCTGTGACTCCTGATTCGAAAACTAACATGTTTACGGAGGTGACAGTAGAACTTTTGGTTTGGTCACCACGTTGGTGTGGGCGTGGAGGGGCCCCATCCTTTATATAGTGAAGCGGTCACTACGGAAGGGAAATTCGTGAATGTTCGTTGGCGGTGATGATCCCCATATGCGACAACTGAGAGGTGTTCCGGCAAGCGTGAAGTCTGCTTCATCAATCCACAAAATATTCCACGCCCAATTTTCGTCTACTTCAACCATTTCAAGAAACGCAAGAAGTGTGTTGCTGAAGCTTAAAAGTTTTACGCTGACATGAGACATAAGTCTGAAGTTGATACTATGATCCGATCCTTTATAAATGGTTTTTAAAGCCTGCGAATGTGAAAACAATAGGTTTGTTTCTAAATAATTGGTGACTGGTAGCAGAAGAATTAAATATAAGCAAACCTATTGATACGTCTGCTCGTTCCTGAGGTAAAGATTTCTTAACAGTCGGACTTAAAGGGAGATGGACGGGCAACAAATCGATCCTGAATGGATTCTCGTTTCTGCAGGCTGAAGAATGGGACCCTACAATCGGTGAACGTACATATTAGTGAGCAGAGGTTTCTATAGTTTTCATTAACATCAGGGCGTGAGACTGGTGGTCGATAGAAGGACTCAATTATACGTTTATGCACACCTTCGATTCTGAGTGTCACCCAAACAATAGAGCAGGCAATTCCAATTTGCTAGGTCAGTGAATTTGTATTACCAGTCTGCTGCAACGAACACCGCCTCCATTTGCGATTAACCTCTCCTTTCGATATACACTTAGATTCAGCCCAAATATCTCTATGATTTCAGTTTTGAGTTTCAGCCATCTTTTTGTAACTAGTATTGTATGAACTTCATTGCTTTTTTAGGGTTTTCTTATTCAGTTGTAATTTGAGTTTCAGCCATCTTTTTGTAACTAGTATTTTTTGAGCTTCATTGCTTTCTTTAGGGTTGTCTCTCTTAGTTATGAAAACTTCGGCAGTTTAACGCTAATATTTTAACCTTAAAATGTGTGGTGGGGCGATTCTATGGCACTTAAATTATGATTCCGAGTGTCACGCAGTAGCCACCATCTCAATTAGATGGAGACTCGCCAAACAATTTCATATTTAAAAAAAAAAAAAAAAAACCTCTACCAATTGTACATTACTGTTTTCAGGGCAACATTTCATGGGGGAACATTTGTACCACATGACGAAAATT
Organism: Schistocerca cancellata; assembly: GCF_023864275.1. Taxonomy (NCBI): domain Eukaryota; kingdom Metazoa; phylum Arthropoda; class Insecta; order Orthoptera; family Acrididae; genus Schistocerca; species Schistocerca cancellata. The sequence goes on along the minus strand of NC_064631.1, from coordinate 716,208,924 downwards.
GCACGCTGTCTGGTTGTTCCATAATACACTTTTCCGCAATAATTCCTGACTGTTGAATATGTCGCCTCTGTTTGTCTGTAATTCAAGCATGTTTATTGAGGTAAATACGCACGCCGGCTTTCGGCTATACAACTTACCGAATGGGCAATGTTTATCAATCTGCAGCTGCAAATATTGTTGTAGCGAACGCCAAAATTACGTTCTCTATTGTGAGCGCTACGGGCAATAGCACAATGTCGCATTCTGCGTCTGTTGTTATATGCGTTTGTTTTTTAGTCTTTGTTGGGATTAACATTGTGAAATGCATTTGCCTCTCCAGTAAGTAGTAAGAAAATATTTAAAAAAACGTTTCGTAAGTAAGGTCTTAGTTATTTATACCTAATTTTGATTGTACTCGCACAGGATCTGAAGTTTGGAGAGCAGAAAAGGCATTCTGTCTGAATTGGAAAAGTAAAGCGCAATCATCTGAACAAATCAGTAGAGAGTAGAAAATTGAATGAGAAGTGAGTATGTTCCATGATACACGTGTCATTAATTCACTCGATTCTTTAATACTAACGTTATTATGATGATTTCATATGTCATTACTAGTTTCGTAAAGCGGAGTAAGGGACGGTGAGCATGACAGTTCATTGAAACGTTTTCAGTGGAGATGAGGCAGCAGATATCAGTTATGTCGTGCAACACACCGTGAGGTGTCAAAAATCACAGGACACCTCCTAATATGGCATCAGACTTCCTTTTATCCAGCGTAGTGTGGCAACTCAACAAGTCGTTGCAGTAAACCGGCACACTTCCAGCTTCTAGTCGTTCAACTTGTAATGACACCTACAATAATGAAATTTCGTCTGCAACAATGTTGTTAGTTAATACAATGTTCAACATTCATGTACACTTGGAAATTGTGGCTTTCATTATGCATCATTGTCTAAAGGGAAAAACATTACGCTAGACCTCAAGCAGAAACTCGAAATTAGATATATACTGAAACAATGTTCTTCACAGAAAACCATTGTTTCTGGCAACAGTATATATGAAGATGGTATCTGTTCTTTCGGACATGTCTGAAAGAACAGATACAATCGGTGACCGTGCAGCTCGTTAGAATGAATTTACAATTAAACCAATATAATGAACTGAATACCTTTAACTGCATACAGGCGTTGATATACGTGAACGGGGACAATTGAAAATGTGTGCCCCGACCGGGACTCGAACCCATGATGTCTTGCTTACATGGAAGACGCTCTATCCAGCCGAGCCACCGAGGACACAGAGGATAGTGCGACTGCAGGGATTTATCTTTGGCACGCCTCCAGTGAGACCGACATTCCCAACTTATTGCCTCGCACTATATTCGTAGTGCCCTTGCTTATTACAAAAGTGGTTCAAATGGCTCTGAGCACTGTGGGACTTAACTTCTGAGGTCATCAGTCCCCTAGAACTTAGAACTACTTAAACCTAAATAACCTAAGGACATCACACACATCCATGCCCGAGGCAGGATTCGAACCTGCGATCGTAGCGGTCGCGCGGTTCCAGACTGTAGCGCCTAGAACCGCTCGGCCACACCGGCCGGCACTGCCCACTACACTCATTACTCGCGGCTTTACCGATTCCCGTACGAGTTCAGACAATGTGTGTGCATCCGCGCAGAAGATGGTCAAATGGCCGGTGAGCCTTAACTATATATATATATATATATATATATATATATATATATATATATATATATATATATATGAAGATGGCATCTGTTCTTTCGGACATGTTCGAAAGAACAGAACAGATACCATCGGTGACCGTGCAACTCCTTAGAATGAATTTACAATTAAATCAATACAATGAAATGAAGGTCTGAATCAGAGGCTGAGACGGTTCTGCGACCGTGTGGGCTGCAGATATCTCGACTTGCGCCATAGGGTGGTGGGGTTTCGGGTTCCGCTGGATAGGTCAAGAGTCCACTATACGCAGCAGGCGGCTACACGGGTAGCAGGGGTTGTGTGGCGTGGACTGGGCGGTTTTTTAGGTTAGGTGGCCTCGGGCAAGTACAGAAAGGGCAACAGCCTCAAAGGGTGCGGGGCAAAGTCAGGACATGCGGGGACCAAGCAGCAATCGGTATTGTAATTGTAAACTGTCGAAGCTGCATTGGTAAAGTACCGAAACTTCAAGCGCTGATAGAAAGCACCGAAGCTGAAATCGTTACAGGTGCAGAAAGCTGGCTGAAGCCAGAGATAAAGTCTGCCGAAATTTTTACAAAGGCACAGACGGTGTTTAGAAAGGATAGATTGCATGCAACCGGTGGTGGCGTGTTTGTCGCTGTTAGTAGTAGTTTATCCTCTAGTGAAGTAGAAGTGGATAGTTCCTGTGAATTATTATGGGTGGAGGTTACACTCAACAACCGAGCCAGGTTAATAATTGGCTCCTTTTACCGACCCCCCGACTCAGCAGCATTAGTGGCAGAACAACTGAGAGAAAATTTGGAATACATTTCACATAAATTTTCTCAGCATGTTATAGTCTTAGGTGGAGATTTCAATTTACCAGATATAGACTGGGACACTCAGATGTTTAGGACGGGTGGTAGGGACAGAGCATCGAGTGACATTATACTGAGTGCACTATCCGAAAATTACCTCGAGCAATTAAACAGAGAACCGACTCGTGGAGATAACGTCTTGGACCTACTGATAACAAACAGACCCGAACTTTTCGACTCTGCAAGTGCAGAACAGGGAATCAGTGATCATAAGGCCGTTGCAGCATTCCTGAATATGGAAGTTAATAGGAATATAAAAAAAGGGAGGAAGGTTTATCTGTTTAGCAAGAGTAATAGAAGGCAGATTTCAGACTACCTAACAGATCAAAACGAAAATTTCTGTTCCGATACTGACAATGTTGTGTGTTTATGGAAAAAGTTCAAGGCAATCGTAAAATGCGTTTTAGACAGGTACGTGCCGAGTAAAACTGTGAGGGACGGGAAAAACCCACTGTGGTTCAACAACAAAGTTAGGAAACTACTGCGAAAGCAAAGAGAGCTTCACTTCAAGTTTAAACGCAGCCAAAACCTGTCAGACAAACAGAAGCTAAACGATGTCAAAGTTGGCGTAAGGAGGGCTATGCGTGAAGCGTTTAGTGAATTCGAAAGTAAAATACTAGGTACCGACTTGACAGAAAATCCTAGGAAGTTCTGGTCTTACGTTAAATCAGTAAGTGGCTCGAAACAGCATGTCCAGACACTCCGGGATGATGATGGCATTGAAACAGAGGATGACAAGCGTAAAGCTGAAATACTAAACACCTTTTTCCAAAGCTGTTTCACAGAGGAAGACCGCACTGCAGTTCCTTCTCTAAATCCTCGCACCAACGAAAAAATGGCTGACATCGAAATAAGTGTCCAAGGACTAGAAAAGCAACTGAAATCACTCGACAGAGGAAAGTCCACTGGACCTGACGGGATACCAGTTCGATTCTACACAGAGTACGCGAAAGAACTTTCCTCCCTTCTAACAGCCGTGTACCGCAAGTGTCTAGAGGCACGGAAGGTTCCAAATGATTGGAAAAGAGCACAGGTAGTCCCAGTCTTCAAGAAGGGTCGTCGAGCAGATGCGCAAAACTATAGACCTATATCTCTGACGTCGATCTGTTGTAGAATTTTAGAACATGTTTTTTGCTCGCGTATCATGTCGTTTTTGGAATCCCAGAATCTACTCTGTAGGAATCAACACGGATTCCGGAAACAGCGATCGTGTGAGACCCAACTCGCTTTATTTGTTCATGAGACCCAGAAAATATTAGATACAGGCTCCCAGGTAGATGCTATTTTCCTTGACATCCGGAAGGCGTTCGATACAGTTCCGCACTGTCGCCTGATAAACAAAGTAAGAGCCTACGGAATATCAGACCAGCTGTGTGGCTGGATTGTAGAGTTTTTAGCAAACAGAACACATGGCTGGATTGAAGAGTTTTTAGCAAACAGAACACAGCATGTTTTTATCAATGGAGAGACGTCTACAGACGTTAAGGTAACCTCTGACGTGCCACAGGGGAGTGTTATGGGACCATTGATTTTCACAATATATATAAATGACCTAGTAGATAGTGTCGGAAGTTCCATGAGGCTTTTCGCGGATGATGCTGTAGTATACAGAGAAGTTGCAGCATTAGAAAATTGTAGCGAAATGCAGGAAGATCTGCAGCGGATAGGCACTTGGTGCAGGGAGTGGTAACTGACCCTTAACATAGATAAATGTAATGTATTGCGAATACATAGAAAGAAGGGTCCTTTATTGTATGATTATATGATAGCGGAACAAACACTGGTAGCAGTTACTTCTGTAAAATATCTGGGAGTATGCGTGCGGAACGATTTGAAGTGGAATGATCATATAAAATTAATTGTTGGTAAGGCGGGTACCAGGTTGAGATTCATTGGGAGAGTCCTTAGAAAATGTAGTCCATCAACAAAAGAGGTGGCTTAAAAAACACCCGTTCGATCTATACTTGAGTATTGCTCATCAGTGTGGGATCCGTACCAGATCGGGTTGACGGAAGAGATAGAGAAGATCCAAAGAAGAGCGGCGCGTTTCGTCACAGGGTTATTTGGTAACCGTGATAGCGTTACGGAGATGTTTAGCAAACTCAAGTGGCAGACTGTGCAAGAGAGGCGCTCTGCATCGCGGTGTAGCTTGCTCGCCAGGTTTCGAGAGGGTGCGTTTCTGGATGAGGTATCGAATATATTGCTTCCCCCTACTTATACCTCCCGAGAAGATCACGAATGTAAAATTAGAGAGATTCGAGCGCGCACGGAGGCTTTCAGACAGTCGTTCTTCCCGCGAACCATACGCGACTGGAACAGAAAAGGGAGGTAATGACAGTGGCACGTAAAGTGTCCTCCGCCACACACCGTTGGGTGGCTTGCGGAGTATAAATGTAGATGTAGATGTAGATGAATACCCTTAGCTGCATACGGGTGTTGATATACGTCAACGAGGACAGTTTAAAATGTGTGCCCCGAGCGGGACTCGAACCCAGGACCTCCAGCTTACATGGTAGATGCTCTATACATCTTATTTTTTAAATCTCATTTTGTTCGCTTTCGTTCGTTGCATCTGCTCGGGGCGGACGTCGTAAGACATCCGTTTAAGTTCGTTGTTGATCGATTAACTCAGTTTTTTTTTTATTACAGATGGCTGCTAACCCTCTGACCGAATACGCTGAGCAACCGTGGCGGCGATCTGAGCCACCGAGGACACAGAGGACAGTGCGACTGCAGGGATTTATCTCTTGCACTTCTCCCGTGAGACCGACATTCCCAACTTATTGTCCCGCACTATATTCGTAGTTCCACTGCGTATTACATTCATTACGCGCGGTTTTACCTTACCTACTCCCGTAAGAGCTCGGGAAATGTGTGTGCATCCGCACAGAAGATGGTCAAATGGCCGGTGAGCCTTAACTATACATATGAAGATGGTATCTGTTGTTTCGGACACGTTCGAAAGAACAGAACAGATACCATCGGTAACCGTGCAGCCTACATCACGCTTGTCCGTCCGCTTTTCGAGCACTGCTGTGCGGTGTGGGGTCCTTATCAGATAGGATTAACGCAGTACACCGAGAAAGTTCAGAGACGGGCAGCACGTTTTTAATTGTCGAGAAAGGGTTGGACATCATTAAAACGAAGACGTTTCTCGCAGCAGCGGGGCCTGCTCTCGGACCCTCTTTCTCCTCCGAATGCGAAAACATTTTGTTGACACCGACCTACGTAGCAAAATGCGTCTACCGTCTTTCCAACAGCGTTTGAAGAGTATCCATGTAGATATAGATGTAGATCAACCACATTGGTGGAGGATTGGATCACCCCACTAAAAGAACTCCTTACTAACCTTGTAAACAGCATGGGAGCACGTTGTAGAGCATACACTGCCGTCTGTGATGATCACATACTCCATTAAGAACCATGTTCCGCCGTTTATAATGTCCAGGGCACAATCATGAGTCACGTTGATTGTACTGTAATTATTGTCGTTGAATAAATGTGTCATTTCTGTTCGTCTTGTTCGGTATTTCTTACAGTTACTGTCCGTACTATACAGTAGCAGTTGTTTCCATGTATGGTCCGAATTCATCAATCGGTGGTACTTGGCAGTGACAATGATGTGAAAATTTCTTCCTTAAGTTTTGCACACAGGTGAACCTTCACAATTACTGAAACAATTTACCGTTGAAGAAAGTGGCAAATTACTCTTTGTTGTTCTTGTTGTGGTCTTCAGTCCAGAGACTGGTTTGATGCAGCACTCCAGAATTACCCTTATGTTCCAAAATTACTGACGTGAAACTAACGTAAAAAAAAAAAACGAAAACGATAACCAAAGAGCTGCTAGTTAATGAGTTGTTAGGTCTTTACAATGTGTTACTTAAGAGATGCAGTTGTGACCTTTCTCTTTTCAATGGAAGGAAGAAAAGGAGTGGGGGGGGGGGGGTTCAGGATATATGTGAACTTAGAGAATTTGGATTTGAAGATTTTAGAAAATATCATATTTTTCAAAGGAAACAGGAACTGAGGCAACTCCGTCATTTATAGTCTGCTGACGATGACCTTGTAGGCAAAAAACCGGTTTACAAAACAAATAAACATTCAAAGACATCCACCGTTCGTGTTGGAATTCACACATAGGTTGCTTCAATTACCAGGAACATAAGGAAGAAGTACGAAGGCACGAGAGTAAAAATATCTTTTGAAGTCGAAACCTGATGTGACAAAAATGGAAAGTCGAGAAAGAAATTTTAATAGTAGTTCAAAATGGTTCAAATGGCTCTGAGCACTATGGGACTTAACTTCTGAGGTCATCAGTCCCCTAAAACTTAGAACTATTTAAACCTAACTAACCTAAGGACATCACACACATCTATGCCCGAGGCACGATTCGAACCTGCGACCGTAGCGGTCGCATAGTTACAGATCTACGGCCTTAACATCGGTTTGCTGCAGAATTCTTGACCACATTCAGAGTCCGAATTCAATAAATTTCTTGAGACAAAAATGTTTCTGTCCATAAATCAAAAGGCATTTAGAAAGCATAGTTTGTGCGATTCTCAGCTTGCCATTTTCTCACAACTTGCGAACCATGGATGAAGAGCAACAGGCAGATTCCATATTCCTCGAATTCCGGGAAGCTTTCGACTCAGTGCAAGCTGTTAACGAAGAACCGAGCGTATGGAACAGGTTCACAGATACGTGAGTTGCTCGAAGATTTCTTAAGGAATATAAACCAGTTCGTTGTCCTGGACGATGAGTGTTCATCAGAGACAAGGGTATTGTCAGTAGTGCCCTGAGAAAGTGTGATAGAGAACCGCTTTTGATTTCTGTATGCGTAGCAGCGGTCTGATACTATTTACTGATGGCGCTGTAGTGTACAAGAAAGTGTCGTTGCAGAGTGAATGTAAAAGAATACAGGATGACCTAGAATTTATATTTGGTGCGAAGGGTGGCAGCTTGCTCTAAATATAGAAAAGTATAAGTTAATGCCGATGAGTAGGAAAAGTAATCCTGCAATGTTGAAATAAGTATTAGTGGTGTACTGCTTGATGCAGTCACGTCGATTAAATATCTAAGCGTGACGTTGCAGAGCGATCTAAAATGGAACGAGTACGTAAGATCGGTCTTCGGTAAGGCGAATGGCTGACTTGTTTGTTGGCAGAATTGGCTCTGAGCACTATGGGACTTAACATCTATGGTCATCAGTCCCCTAGAACTTAGAACTACTTAAACCTAACTAACCTAAGGACAGCACACAACACCCAGCCATCACGAGGCAGAGAAAATCTCTGACCCCGCCGGGAATCGAACCCGGGAACCCGGGCGTGGGAAGCGAGAACGCTACCGCACGACCACGAGATGCGGGCTGTTGGGAGAATTCTTGGGAAGTGTAGCTCACATATAAATGAGACCACGTATGGAACACTGGATCCTTATTAGGATGGATCAAAGGAAGTATTCGAAGCAACTTAGAGGCGTTGTAACATCCACTAGAAAAATATTAGCTACAGTGCGACGAGAGGAAATTATGCTTCTAACAGTTATCTATCTGGCATATGAAAAAACAATGAAATAAACGATGATAAATATTAATTATTCATATAATATTTTATGATGTAATTGGACATATCGATGTGTATCATACAAAGACAATGAAAATTGTAAATTCCTTTTATGACCTGCGTTTGTCTTCCTTTGTTTTTACCCTTTTGTTGGTTGGCTTTTGTAGGTTGCGGACGCAAGAGGCATATCAAACTGAGGTCAGTTAAGAAATTGTAATTATTTGTTAATTATTACTTGAGAATAGAGTTCATTATTATTATAAATATGAGTGAATAATTATTTGTTACTTTAATTCCTCTCTCAATAAGCATTATTTGTGTTAATTATTTCTTTCCTCTGCAAGAAGGGCAGCCATTTATGTTAGTGATTTGTATCGCGTTTTTATCTGTGTTTCTTAGGAAAAAATCGAAGGTTTGCTTGACGAAAATTAGTCTAAATAGTGCATAATATGAAAATAAAGTTTAATAAGCATTTAAAATATTTATTCTGTTAATAAGAAATTTCCTCTAACAGTAGAAAGTCTCTATAAATTGTCTGCCGCCATCTTAACAATTATATCAGCGGCAAATTAAAATTACGCAACTCTGCAGACATAAATGCCGAAGGTAATAAAAATGTGTAAAAATAAATGTGCACCGGTGGACTCGAACTCATTTTAATGAAAATAATTCGACTCAGATTGGTTCTTTAAAAACAGTGCTCATAGCATGTTCCCATATAACAAACTTTTCTAGTTGATGTATGGAGCCGGAAGTAATTACGCACGAGTTGCGAAGAATATTGTTTCAGGTAACATACGTCAGCGTTGTGCGCGGCTGATATTCGGTGGTTTTGAAACGTCCCCTTTAGAATAATTTGTACAAGACTGTGCTTAAACTGACACACAATATGTTTTTAGCGCAACGCAATCTGACTATCAAAGATCCCTGCAAAGGAATGGCCCTGAGTAACATTAAACTATACCTTTCACAAATAACTTACCTCACAAAAATCTTCATTACTGAAACTACTGCAATACAGCGAGCGCCACTACTGCCAGCTAAATAAAAGATTCAAACTACTGAAGGCACTAACTACTGATAGGGATAGTTAGCAAATGAAAGATTTTAATAGAGAACAAACACTGTATTTACCTTAATATCATCAAAAGTCATAATATATGTAATTTCAAAACTCCGCCATTTCCTTCCACACATCCACCACTGCTGGCGGCTCACCTCTAACTGCGCAACGCTACGCGCTGTTCACATCCAGCTGCCGCTGCCCAACACTACAATGGCAGACAACAATGCAAACTAGCCACAGACTGCACACAGCACAGCCAGTGATTTTCATATAGAGCGCTACGTAACGTTGCCAATAAGAAAACATAAACAGCCTACTTACATAAAGAAAACATAAACAGCCTACTTATATAGAGAAAACATAAACAGCCTACTTACATAGCCCCCATGCTCCCCACAAAAAATTTTACAAATGTTTTTGGCCAGTGGCCAATAATGATTTGATAAAATTTTTCATAATTACAATACCAAAGATATCAAATGCACACACTTATTTATACAATGTTGGTCAAAAGCTAAAATTTTCTCGCAGTCCATAAAGATAGTCCTGATCATTCATCATAATAGTAATTACAGTTTTTTTTTCACAAAGTCTCATTAGTAAAAGAAATTGCACACAGAAGTAGTGGATTTCCATGCAGTCTTGAAGAAGTAGTGTTGTCCTTCCAACGGAAAGACAGTGCTGACTCTTGACATGCTAACAGGTAATGGGCCACAATGGAGCAAACCCACAGCAGAATCATTCGAAGTTTTGAAGAATATTGGTAGGTAGGTCATCACAGAGCAGACCCACTAGAGTCCTGGTAGAGATTACGGTATTGGTGGGCCACCAGAGGTGCAGACCCACTGTAGTCCTGGTAGAGATTACGGTACTGGTGAGTCAGCAAAGGTGTAGACCCACTGTAGTCCTTGTAGAAATAATGGTATTGGTATGTCATCAAAGGTGTAGACCCACTGTAGTCCTGGTAGAAATAATGGTATTGGTGGGTCATCAAAGGTGTAGACCCACTGTAGTCTTGGTAGAGATGGCCAGCAGACACCTGTTGTGACTGTGCGGGTGCACAATTACCATCGAAAAGTCTTGCAGAGAATATAGCAAGTCCATAATCACCACTTGTGCACTCACAAAGTTTTTTGGAATTGTCCTTAGAACCAGCAATGCTGTTATCCAGCCCCTTGCTGAATTAGTAACACACATGCAAATACTAACAGTCCCAACTTCTCACATATTGTGCATTACTATGACCAACAGAAATATGTGCAGTGAAATGAATGCTTACAAGATACTTAATTTGATGAACTGGTGTCAATTACATTGTTATAACATGAGAATACAATTACAAAGGTACAAAATACATCATTAAAGAACATAACAATACAGATAACATTTGTAGTACAGGCTTTACAACAGAATAGAAATAAACATATACTTCAGTGTTACAGGAATTATGACATAAGTAAATACATAAAAGATCAGAATAATTATTGAAACATCAACTTCACACATGAGCATTAAAACAAAACAGAATAAATAATGTCTAAGCTTATTTATAAGGTAAATAACATATTATTAATGCCAATTATATTTGAGGATAACAGTATTCCTCATCATAGTGAATGTAGCTTAATATTAAAAGAAGAAAAAATTCTATGAAACTACACAGAGACAGGAAGAAAACAAATACACAAGGGTGCACAAACACATAGTGGGATAACACAAAAGGAAAGGACAGGGTTTGTTTCATTGCAGTATTTTGCAAACAAAACTTTCTTTGCTTCTTGGAGATCTCCCTTCATTCATCATTATTCCCAAAAAGTCCTATCTATACCTCCTTCCTGTATTCTATTCATATTTCTTTGAAAATAATTGTTTCTCATTGTACAATACTCATTTTGGCCCAAATCTTTTTCATATAACTTCGCAATGCATTCTTTACCTATTCTCCATAGTCAGTTTCTTATATAGTCTACCCCTCTTAAGCTAACTTAAATCTACTGAGCTCAGATGCTAAACTAAGGGACGAGGCAATGCAGCAGCACATAACAAATTAACACAAACATCAATGCAAGCAGCAGTAAATCTAAATTAACAGATAAAATGCAAAATTACAACTAATATGAGCCAATGTGCAGCAACAAGAAAAATAAATCCGTAGTAAAACTGACTTAACAGCGTAATACAAAGTCAAATTCTGTAACATTATGCCTGGCAAACAGCAGCAGCAAATTATATCTAAACATGACATAGCTCAAGCAAAAAAAAAAACATTACACTAAAGACAACAATGCAGACAAGGGAAATGCATATTCACATCTTAATGTCTATGTAATTAAAGTGGTGCACCACAACAACTTATTGTAAAAAGAAATATTACCATGTACTTGAAAAGAATATTATGTGTCCAGTTACTGTTACTAGTCCCTTCTTATTGTTCTTTCCTTTCCAAGTGCTCCTTTTTTAAAGAATGTGGATTACAAAATTATTATTTAATAGATCTGTTGACAGAAAGTGTTCACATTAGCAAATGCATTTTATTTTATAAAAGCAATGCTGCAACACAGCTGGAAACCAGATATTAAATGAAATAAGCAACTACGAAAAGCAAAGCATAAAAATATCATTCAATATTCATGTGACATTTCATAAGTTAGTAAAAATTCTCTCAACTCTCGTAGAAAGACGCTTGTCGTAATCAGGTGTGCAGATGTAAGTATCCTTCCAAGTAATGAGGGTGTCGCATTTGCAATGTTTTCTCTAAAGGAATGTCAATGGCGAGGAAATGGCCTCCCCTTTCCTTTTTTTTTTTTTACCTGTGCTTCTGAAGAGGCACTCACTAATGACTTGTTCTCCCGGCGTCTGACACAGCTGCGTGCCCAAAATGCATTACGTGCAGGTGGTCACTCAACTTTCTTACGGAAATATTTACGACAGCAGTTTCCGCTACAGTGACAGTCTCATATAAAAATATATCACAGGTCAAGAATTTGCGTTGCAAATGTGTAGAAACAAAATCCTATGAATATAACAGTGTCCAAAAAAATTTTCGCCAGCATTGTGATACATTCACGCATTTACACACATTTCATAACTCTTAAAGTACGATTCTTGGTTTCCAACATCCTTTTTCACAAGTTAAGAGTCCCTAACTTCTATTCATTATTCATATACATATAAACACGTAATCACATTCCTCATATATGGTAGCATCATCTTATTGACATAAACATACCTCAACAGCATAATACACATCGTCGTCGTAAAAATAACATCATAACACCTCAGTCAAATCTCAAAAACGTCGTAGCTTCCTGCAATAATTTCAAAACCTAAAAAAATTCTCTGCTCATTTAAATAGCGTCATCTACCTCAAACGTACTTTAAAATCATTCTCCCTTACCAAATACATCATTCAAAGCTCTCATAGTATCACAATGGTACCAAAAAAATATGAACAGTTCACAAACTACAGACAAATACAATTTCGTAAGTGTGAAGTTATCCAACGGTGTAATTACGTAAACATCTGTCACTGCCGTAGTAAAAAGTTTGTCTCTCTCAGTTAAACGATCAGATAGCTATGTCATTTATGTGTTAGAGGAATATGGTACCGATGTGTAAAATTGTATAAGCAAATACCATATTAGCTAGGGCTCCTTGTGATTGCCAAACACATGGTACACAAAGTAGGCGTGTACCCCCCTGCATTAGTAGCGTCGTGATAAAATCGTGTAGCTGTCACATTAACTAACCACTGTGCCATCTGGTATCTCTCAGAAAGTACTTTAATTCAGAATGTATTTTCAAGTAAACCAAAATGTTGCATTAAAATCTCATTAGCAGTACCAGTATATGTCCTAAGTATGTAAGCCTCATAGTCGTTACGTAATCGTGCAACTAACAAGCAAGAATGTACAACACAATAACACTGTGTCGTCTGTTCGCAATAACAATGCATTCGTAATTTCCGTTTGAATAAGTTCTCTTGGTTCTTGACTGGATATTTAACTTTAAACATTGTTGCATGGTAACAGTTTCTAAAGCATACTAGTAACGTGAAGTGAAACGTTTTATGGCAAAGACAAAGTTAAAAAGCAGATTATTTTTCAATAAACGGTTTTACATGTGATATGTGGTGTAAACCTTTACTCTTCCTAGTACGCAGAGTTTCAACTTCAACGCAATTATCATGTGGTATACGTCGGATTCTGTAAGGTCCATTGTAAACTAGAAAGAATTTGTGACTCAAGTGTTTCTTCTTATGTGACAATGAATGAGCTTTAATGAGAACTTTCTGACCAATATATAATTTCTTTGCATTTGCTTTACCGTGTAGTTTTCTCCTTTTGTCTGCTGCAGATTATATATTTTTAAGAGCCAAATCAATTATGTCTTTGTGTCGAAGTTTACGTGTATTCGGGAAAGGTACAAGCTCTCTGATTCTGTTCGGTGGTTCTTCATTCTTCAGTACAAGAATAGGTGGTAAAGCAGTGGAGTCATGAGGAATTTCATTCAGCACGTTTTGAAATAAGTGTAAATATCTGTCCCAATGCTGATGCTTTCTGTGACAATAAAGTCTGCAAAGCTTATTGATTTCTTTCATAATCTGTTCAGAGGGGTTACAATGTGGTGAATACAATGAAATAAAAACTGGTTTGATTTTATGATTCCGAAGCATGCGTGACCAAACAGCAAATCTGAATTCCGGTCCGTTATCTGAAATGACTTTACTAACGTGTCCAACTTCACGTAAGAAATTTTTAACAAAGGCGTTGGATACAGACCGTCTAGTGGCTTTACGTAACGGAGTGAAAGAAACAAATTTTGAAGTAAGTTCAACAGCGACTAGAACGTACGAAAATCCATTCGATGTTCTGACAAGGGGTCCCAAGAGATCAACAGCAGCAAATTCTTTTAATTTAGAAGGAATAATAGGAAACAACGGAGCATGATGTGAGATAGTAGATGGTTTCGCCTTTTGACAAAGTTTACAAATAGACAAGACTCTTCGAATTCTCTTTTCCATATTGTTAAAATAACCAGTCGTTCGAAGAATATGATAACATTTTCGTGGACCAAAATGTGCGTAGCTGAAATGAATGTACCAAACGAGCTTATTAACAAAATCGTCTGGAATGCAAAGTACCCACAGCTTGCCATCAACAGTGCAGCGTTTGAAGAGTGTGTTGTTTCTAACCAGGTAATAATGCCGAATCTGAGTGTGTGTCTTTTCATGCCATTTACTTTTGATGTCTTTCCAAATCGGATCTTTATCTTGTTCATGAGCAATGTCCTTTAACGATGTGGTGATGAAGTTTTCAAAGGCGACTTTCTGAATGTAAAGAATACTGAAATTTTTCTCGAGGTTGCCTTCTGTGTTACTTTTCTCAAGCCCAGCCGGTGCTCGTGACAGTGCGTCCGCAACAATGTTCTCCTTGCCGGGAATGTAGACTATTGTGAAGCGGAATTCTTGCAGAAACAATGCCCAACGTTTTAACCTATCATGATTTAATTTTGAAGACATAAGAAATTGTAATGCACGATGATCACTGTATACTTTTACGTGCTTACCAGAAAGAAAGAAACGGAATTTGTTAAATGCCCAAACGATAGCTAAAGCTTCTAATTCAGTAACGGAATAATTTTTTTCAGATTTTGTTAGCACTCGGCTAGCAAAAGCAATGGTTTTCTGAACAGTAGTGTCATTTTCTATGGCTTCTTGAAATAAGTGGGCACCAAGACCGACTTTAGAAGAATCCATTCTAAGGCAGAAATCTTGTGACAGATCTGGATGAGCTAGTATTGGCGCGTGAAGTAACTTTCAAAGAATTGAATTCCAACTGTGCTTGTTCGTCCCAGTTCCAAATAGTATTTTTTCCAGTGAGAGAACAAAGTTTTGGTGTAACTAGAATTTGCATATTCAGAAAACGACGGTAAAAATTTACGAGACCTAGAAAACTGCGGACTTGTTTTTTTGTGGATGGAACTGGAATGGCTCTGATTGCTTCTAGCTTTTCAGGATCTGGCTGAATGCCTTCAAAAGAAATAATATGTCCCAAAAACTTCACCTTTCTCCTACCGAAGTCAAACTTTTCCAAGTTAACTGTAATTCCAGATTCTGCAAAAATACATAACAAACTGTTGAGAATGCGGTTATGTTGTTCCCATGAAGCTTCTGCTATTAGAATATCGTCCACATATAAGGTGATGTGACGTTTTAAGAACTCAGGTAATATGGAATTTAACCCGCGAATGAATGCTGCCGAAGAAATGTTCAAACCAAAAGGAAGTTTCCGAAACTGATAACTAACGCCGAAACAAAGGAAAGCTGTGTATTTTCTGCATTCTGGATGAAGTTCGATCTGATAAAAGTTGGATCTGAGATCAATGGAAGACAACACTTTTACACCATTAAAATTTTGAAGGAGTTCTTCCATCGTCTGCGGCCTGTCTGTTTCAGGAATGATGATAGTATTGATTTGTCTCGAATCTAAAACAAGCCTGATCGATCCATTTTTCTTCTCAACAACATGTAATGGGTTGTTGTATGAGCTTACTGCAGGCTCAATAATGCCCTCATTAAGCATAGATTGTATTTCTGTTCTAACACGGTCCCTATAATGTGCTGGAATTACGTATGGTCTAACACAAAATTTAGTATGCTCACGAACACGACATTGGTATTGAAATCCCTTGATTGTTCCTGTTTTGTGAGTAAAAACTGTGGAATGTGCTTGTAAAATCTCAAAAAGGTCCTGCCTATCAGTGTCATTACAATTCTCAATTGTTTGAATTTTATTCTGAATTAACTCATTAGTTTCAAATATGCCGTCGATACCATCCCTGTCAGTACTTGCAGAGTGATTGTTAGTGTCTAGTTCCGTAGAAAATTCCGAACTGTTGTCTAACAGGACTTAAAGCCGATTAATTTCCTCATCATGATTTGAGAGCCAGTCTTCAAATTTCAAAGCTATTGACTTACCTTCTTTCTCTAAACTTATTTCAGCATCGTGAAAGCTTAAGACTGCTTTGTATTCATTCAA
This sequence comes from Schistocerca cancellata, assembly GCF_023864275.1. Lineage (NCBI taxonomy): Eukaryota > Metazoa > Arthropoda > Insecta > Orthoptera > Acrididae > Schistocerca > Schistocerca cancellata. The sequence goes on along the minus strand of NC_064631.1, from coordinate 716,192,715 downwards.
AAAGTCTACTCCCAGTATAATTTCTGTCGACAGTAATGGAACAATAAGAAAGTTCATAGAGAAGCTGTGGCTTTGGCAAAAGAATTCTAAATTGGTTTGTTGGCGTACATCTACACTTTTTCCAAAGATTGCACCTTGTAATTTAATCTTACGTAACGGAAGTGTGGGGCAATCGTTCGATTTGTTGCATTTGCTAAAAGCTGTTTCACTAATTACTGAAATGGGACTGCCAGAGTCAAGTACTGCCATAAATTTTACGTCATTTACAGTAATGTGAATCACGGGATATGCAATGTTGTTATGTTTTACGTCGTGTTCCTGGAGTAAGATGTCCCTAATGTTTTCCATTTTTACGTAATTACTAGCTACGGCAGCTGCGTCGTCAGTTTCATAAGTACGTTTTGTGGCTGCCAGCGGTGTGAGTCATTGCCTATTGTCTCTTTGTTGGCGCGCGTCGTTATTGGGATTTGGAGACCTAACTTCTACAAATTCATCGTGACGAGAGTGCTCTGCTCTGTTTAAATCTCGCCAGTTCTGATGCAATTCAGGTCTGTCGTTACGATCATATCGTCTGTCGTCATGTCGGTAGATTCGATAGTTTCTTTCTTGTCGGTCACGTGGTGGAGAATTTCTCCCTGAATCGTAACTGCGCGCTGGACCGTTGCGTCTAAAGTTATTCTGTCTCCCTTGATAATAATTGTTTTGGTTCCCATATTGTCTGTTTCTCTGATTGTCTCTGTGATAGTCATTACCGCGGAGAGGTGATCTTTCCCTGTAATTATTACTACTCTGCCAACGGTTGTCATACGGGTGGTGCCTGTTTTGGTCACGATTTGCGTTGTAAGAATAGACTTGTCGTGTCCAGTTATTGTTTCTGTCGTCACGGAATTGTGACGGATGTGCCCTGTAGTGATTGTTTTCCCGTTTTCGCATCCCGCGACTGTCTGTGTCAATTTCTAATTCTTGTAAGAGTCCCTGAAAAGCTTCAAGTCGTCTTTGCAACGTCCTGCTAAAATAATATGTCTCAAATGTTCAGGGAGTTTGATTAAGCAAATGCGGATGAGTTCTGAGGGGCTGTATGGGTTTGAAAGATACTGATTCTTATGCAACATATCTTCAAAATATTTCACAAGACTGGAAAATTCAGATTGTTCGAAATGTTTCATCATTATGATGCCATGTTTTACTCGGTCTTGTGTGGCTTGAGACCAATATGCTGAGAGGAAGGCATGGTAAAATTCTCCTTCACTGTGGCAATCGTGAATGACCGCTCGCATTCTTACAGCTGGTTCAATCTCTAAGTAGCCACACATAAATTCTAACCTGTGCTCCAATGATCAGTTGGGAGGGAAACAATGAGAGAATTGATGGAGCCACGCTTGTGGATGAATGTCGTTGGCAGAATTCTTAAACGTTTTGAATTTACGTGTAGTAATGAACAGCTTATAGTCAAAATCATCGTGTCGGCGAGTAGCATATCGGTCATTGTTACGTCGTGTCGGCGGTTCCATCTCAAAATTTGGTGTACCTTGCCAATTCCTTTCATAATTACCGAAATGCCCTGTGTTATTATTTTGTGGCTTTTCCGTATTTCTATGTCCCTCTTCCCGTATTGTGGCGCGAGTGTCCTCTGAAATACGTAATTCTTGTGTTACCTGTGTCAACTGATCTTGTACTTCCTGGATTTCTCTTTTGTACTGTGTATTGATTTGATTTTGATTTTGTTTGAATTTTCTTATTTGTTCATACTCTTCTGTGTCAGTGAAGGCTATGGGTCTTGTGTCATTCAGATCATCATCTACCTTTGTAGATAAGTTAGTGACCTGATCCGAAAGTTCGGCTACTTTCTCCGATAGTGAACACATTTCCTCAGTGTGTCTTTCTACTGTGTCCTTTAAGTTTTCGTGAGATTTTGCAAGTTGCGAAACCGAATTGGTAGACGCAACTGAGTCCATTTTAACTTGCAAGGTCTCATGATTTTCATGAACAATAGTTTTCGGTTCTTTTATGGCTGCTTCGTGATTCTGTAATGCATTTTCATGCCTCGAAAAAATAGGCTGAAAATGCTCACAAATTTGTGTTTTTACGTCATTACAGACTTTTTGACATTTCGATTCAATGTTATGTAACTCAGTAGTTAAATCTTCACGTGTTTGTTCAAGTGTGGTGTCTAACTTCCGAAGATTTTGTTCCATTGTGTCTAACTTTTGCAGCTTTTGCTGTGTTTGTCTCTGATTTTGTTCTATTGTGTCTAACTTTTGAAGATTTTGTCCCATTTGTTGCATTAATTGTAATAACAATGCATTAGTGTCTGGAATCTGTTCCTCTACGCTTTTCGGCAGTGCATTTGCACCAGCAACATTCACATTTTGACAAGCAGAAAATGTGTCTTGACTCATTTGAGAAAACGGTGAGGACCCAAAACCTAAGTCTACAGTATTTGCAATATTGTGTTCTGTCATTTCGGATTCCTGAGGGGAGCTGTTGCCGACCGATCGATCGATAATGCTTCCCTGTTCACTAATTGTTTCACTGTCTACACCATTATTTGCCGCCCGCTCCATATCCCTATGCACAGTTACCAAATTACTACTTCGAATGTCTGTTAATTCACTACCCAGTGGTGCTGATAAGCTACGCTCGTCGTCACTATTATTTCTCAGGTTACTTTGGAGCCGAGTGTTACGTTTTTCACACGCCATTATTGTCACAATATTTCACACGATAACACAGAAAACCACAATTTGAATAGCAAATATAGGAGAACACATTAACATAGCACTGAAAATAATATCTAGTTAATTGCAAGCATAGCTGCGAAATACTAGGTGCAAATCTACATGCATGCCACAACTGTTTTACTGTGCAACAATGAAAAACCACAACTACCAAGGAAATTCTCTCTATAATTACGCGCTAGCAATAAACAAAAGCTACACTAAATACACAAACTACAAGAAAAAATCAGAAGATTCTAGTGAGGTATCTTAGGCTAAGGGTCGACATATGAAACGTCCCCTTTAGAATAATTTGTACAAGACTGTGCTTAAACTAACACACAATATGTTTTTAGCGCAACGCAATCTGACTATCAAAGATCCCTGCAAAGGAATGGCCCTGAGTAACATTAAACTATACCTTTCACAAATAACTTACCTCACAAAAATCTTCATTACTGGAACTACTGCAATACAGCGAGCGCCACTACTGCCAGCTAAATAAAAGATTCAAACTACTGAAGGCACTAACTACTGATAGGGATAGTTAGCAAATGAAAGATTTTAATAGAGAACAAACACTGTATTTACCTTAATATCATCAAAAGTCATAATATATGTAATTTCAAAACTCCGCCATTTCCTTCCATACATCCACCACTGCTGGCGGCTCACCTCTAACTGCGCAACGCTACGCGCTGTTCACATCCAGCTGCCGCTGCCCAACACTACAATGGCAGACAACAATGCAAACTAGCCACAGACTGCACACAGCACAGCCAGTGATTTTCATATAGAGCGCTACGTAACGTTGCCAATAAGAAAACATAAACAGCCTACTTACATAAAGAAAACATAAACAGCCTACTTACTTAGAGAAAACATAAACAGCCTACTTACAGTTTTAATGACCATTTTGCTGAAGATAATTGTTTCCATCATAATCAATAGTTGTATAGAATCTGTTGTATGAACTGTGATTTAGTGACACTTACACAACTTACAGACAACACTTTAACAGAACGTTAACTTGGAGTTCTTTAGCAACTTGGCAAAATCTTTAGCCGGGAGAAAAATTATTTAGTAATTGCTCACTGTAATAAAATAAGATTATCATTTTGATTTACAAATTAGTTCAATACCAAACCACTGAATAACACAGCGGACGCCAGAGCGTGTTGCTAGATTTGTTACCGGTAGGTTCGATCAACACGCGAGTATTACAGATATGCCCCGTAAACACAAATGGGGATCTCCAGAGGCAGACAACGTTCTTTCCGTGAAACGCTGTTGAGAAATTATATGAATATAATTTGACTGGCCTAGCTGAGCAATGGGTTCACTCTCTTCAATGCGCAAGCACAAACACGCCCGACCTTTTGTGGGAATCTCAGAGAGTAAATATGGAGGAGATGGCTAGGGGCTGTGGATAAGGGGCGCTCTATGGGAGTGTGGATCGCCCGTGAAGCGTGCCGAGGTAGTCCGCGCAGGTGCGACGACACTGTGCCCCGGATGGCGCAGGGATTAACGCACCTGCCTAGTGAGCAGGAGATGCAGGGTTCAAATCCCGGGCTGATACACATTTAACTAGTCGCCGATGATTCCGCGTGATGCATCGATCCAGATGCAGCAGTGATACCTTCCCTTTCTTTTCTTCCCCTCTCCATACTCAGTTTACATACGCGATTGAGGGCCGGCCGAAGTAGCCGTGCGGTTAAAGGCGCTGCAGCCTGGAACCGCAAGACCGCTACGGTCGCAGGTTCGAATCCTGCCTCGGTCATGACTGTTTGTGATGTCCTTAGGTTAGTTAGGTTTAACTAGTTCTAAGTTCTAGGGGACTAATGACCTCAGCAGTTGAGTCCCATAGTGCTCAGAGCCATTTGAACCATTTGAACGCGATTCAGAAAATTTAGAAAATCAGCATTTCCGGTTGACTACAGAGCGATTCTGCTGTCGGGAACGTAAGAAACGCGAATACAAGATACAAGAGATTAGGGCTCGTACGAAATCATACAGACAGTCTTCCTCGCTCCATTTGCGAGTGGAAAAGGAAACGTATGTCTAGTACTGGTACAGACTACACTCCACCATGCACCGTATGGTGGCTTGTGGAGTGTGAGTGTAGATGTAGAAGCAGATGATATCAGCTTATTTCCTTCACCCTTTTGCCGGCCGCGGCGGTCTCGCGGTTCTAGGCGCGCAGTCCGGAAGCGCGCGACTGCTACGGTCGCAGGTTCGAATCCTGCGTCGGGCACGCATGTGTGTGATGTCCTTAGGTTAGTTAGGTTTAAGTAGTTCTAAGTTCTAGGGGACTGATGACCACAGATGTTAAGTCCCATAGTGCTCAGAGCCATTTGAATCATTTTGAACCTTCACCCTTTGAACTACCTTACTTAAAGTTTAACTTCAGACTTGATCCACTGTCACACCTGGAACTTTTCTTTTTGTGTTAGAAGAAGAACCAACACCGTGTTACGAGTGGAGGCCGAAATGCACGCATTTTAGCTCACGCAGGCTGGCGTGAGGAGGGAAGAACTATACCGACCTGAGGTCTGGAACATGACAAGGAATGAGAATTCAAAAAGCGGACGTAATTAGTTTGATACTTAACTTTAATGCATTAATGATGAACGTCGCTCTTGACGGTACATGATTCACAATATTATTTGTTCAGAATACATTCTTGAAGATAGTAATTATAGTAACTGAATATGGCGCCTTGCTAGGTCGTAGCAAATGACGTAGCTGAAGGCTATGCTAAACTGTCGTCTCTGTAAATGAGAGGGTATGTAGACAGTGAACCATCGCTAGCAAAGTCGGCTGTACAACTTGGGCGAGTGCTAGGGAGTCTCTCTAGACTAGACCTGCCGTGTGGCGGCGCTCGGTCTGCAATCACTGATAGTGGCGACACGCGGGTCCGACGTGTACTAACGGACCGCGGCCAATTTAAAGGCTATCACCTAGTAAGTGTGGTGTCTGGCGGTGACACCACATTTCTCATTAACAAATCATTGTCGCAGTTGAAGGAAGTAATAAGTAGCGGAAAAAAATGAAAATGTATGTTAAAAATTGTGTACAGCTTGCTTTCCTTTTGGTAATAATGAGACGGTTTTCTGATGCCACACACAAATTCGCAGTTTTTGTCATGTCCAAGTCTCAATGAATTTGTTTGTTTTTGAGCTGGTTTGTAAAGCTTAAGAACTCTTTAGTTACTCTGTAGATATTTATCAGTGTAATTTCGAGACTGTTTCACCGCCGTAATTAGTAAGGATATTGCAGCTTACTTCCTATTTAGAAATCACGTCTGCGCAGTGTGATTTACGAAACTACCACCTTCTGCTGGGTCTAATTAGCGGATAAGAACACTGGAAAAGCGCTGCATTGAGTCTGACGTTGAATCTCGGGATTCTTTCGTTATTTACGATCCCCCAAAGAAGACTCCTATTTCGCTTTAATTGCCAGGTATGTCGTAGTACGCCTTTGATTAGGAAACGATGACGTGAGAGACTATTGTGAGCAGTTCTACTTTGTGACAAATGATGTTTAAAATGTTCGTCAACGTTCCATTGCCAGTATTAAGAAAATATTAATTACTAACAACGTACCAAATACAAACGTACAAGAGAAACGGACAGAAACCAAAACATTACTGCAAAATAACGTTTTGTTGTGACTAATTACAAGGAGGGCTTAACAAGGGAAGCACGCAACATCGAACGTCTAAACGTGATTAATAATCATTATAAAATGCGTAAATGTTGTTTTCTATCTTATTTATCAGTAAAACTCTGCCTTTGTGTTCGATAGATACTTGAAGATCAACGAACGTAAACACAAGGGGGCGAAGAAACCAATATATGTAACAGATAATTATGACCAGCAGATTTAAAATTGTAAACTTTATGAAACATAAATGATGTTAGGTGTACAGGTAGCAGATATTGTGATAATTGGTAACTTAATACGAACTACTTGTGTGTGACTTGTTTTCTTTTCTCTGCTTTGAACAGTCTTCCTGCAAAAACATCACATAATTTACTGCCTGCTGTTTTCTGCGCGGTCGTAACTGCGTTGCAAAGTGGAGTACGCCATGTGGTGACCTTGCATCCACACAGCAACATCCGACCCGCTGCTGAGGGGAAAGTAATCATTAACGGCTTACTTGTGCCAGACCGTCTTGGAGGTACTGGCCAACTTAGAAACATACTACTCGTAATGGCTATAATTATTAACCTGCTAGTGGCGTAAATACTGATGTAATGTTGTTCAGTACACTATCGTCAGTCATACAGAGAAATATTGCACTTATAGCCCCAACGCCGTGTATACTAACACTTAATACTCTTAGAAGTTTTTGTGTTGTCATACGTTCTTCTGTTATTTTTCTATGAAGAGCAAATGTGGAGTTTGTGTGTGTGTAACTAACAGAAATTATTGATGATTAGTCGAAATTAGTGATAATTGGTTACTCACATATAGAAGGTGCTGTTTCCTTGTATGAGCCGCGCGGGGTAGCCGCGCGGTCTGGGGCGTCTTGTCACGGTCCGGGCGGCTTACCCCGTCGGAGGTTCGAGTCCTCCCTCGGGCATGGGTATGTGTGTGTTGTCTTTAGAGTAAGTTAGTCTAAGTGCTCGAGATTAGGTTCAAAAATGGCCCTGAGCACTATGAGACTTAAAATCTGAGGTCATCAGTCCCCTAGAACTTAGAACTACTTAAACCCAACTAACCTGAGGACATCACATACATCCATGCCCGAAGCAGGATTCGAACCTGCGACCGTAGCGGTCGTGTAGTTCCGGACTGAAGCGCCTAGAACCGCTAGGTCACACCAGCCGGCTTTAAGAATAGGGACCGATGACGTTAGCAGTTTGGTCCCATAAGACCTTACCACAAATTTCCAAATGTTTTTCCTCGTATGAGCCCTGGAAGTAAAAGAAGCGCTTCAGACACGCATTTTTTTAGCTTTGACTGTAATCTTTAAAATGAAGTGTTGTGAACTGGTGAATGATATAGTGAATAATTGTAAATGTAACAGTCGAGCTATCCATTTTGAATATTTTTTAATTACTCTACCTTCTGTTAGAAGTACAGAATAGTATCTAAGGCGCAGTGTCTGAAGATCCATTTTTTTTTTATATTTTCATGTGACACGGTATCAGAGATGGGCACCTGCAGAACTGATAGTGGAGATGTGCTGCAGTGAGAACTGGTGTTTGGAAGCCACGTTAATTCTGTGCTTAATCAACAGCAGATGGCTGAAAAATTTCCACCCAGCTGGAAATTTTAACGGAAGGTGACCAACTGCGCTGATTCGAACAAAAATTAATGAACAAATAATGTATTTCAGTCAGTGTAACAAACTGACATACTGTGAAAAAAAATGATTGCAAAATATGTATAATGAAATCAAGGTAATGTATTGTGACTACACTGCCCGACAAAAACAGTGAAACACCTACAAGACACGGTCGGATGTCAATGTAATTTGGAACACGCACACACCACCGGCAGATGTGTACTCGTAAACGATTAGGGTTGCAATTCTCTGTGACAAGTACAACGGCCACCAGAGTGCATTAGTGTTCTGCGATGAATCGCGAGTCTGCACTACGCCGGATGAACATCATCGGCGTGGATGACTGCGTACTGGGGTTAGGTCCCATTGCTCCAATAATTTCGAGAGTCACAGAGGTGTTACTGCTGGCGGCATAGTGTGGCGCAGCCATTGGATGTGACATCAAGGTCACGTCTGGTAGTGACTGAGGAACTCTTACGTCACAACAGTGCGTCACGGACGTCCTGCGTCCTCTTGTGTTACCTCTAATGCGACAATATCGCGGTGCCATTTTTCAACAGGACAATGCTCGACCACACATGTCACGTGTCTCTAAGCACTGTCCGTGTGATGCTGAGGTACATCCCCAGATCTGTCCTCCAAAGAAGACGTGTGAGGCGAGCTCGGACGTCAACTCTGTCCCACCGCCAGTATCCAGGATAACAAGGTCCAGCTACAACAGTTGTGGTCCATCTTGCCTGACATCGAAATAAGTGACCAAGGAATAGAAAAGCAACTGAAATCACTCAACAGAGGCAAGTCCACTGGACCTGGCGGGATACCAGTTCGATTCTACACAGAGTACGCGAAAGAACTTGCCCCCCTTCAAACAGCCGTGAACCGCAAGTCTCTAGAGGAACGGAAGGTTTAAAATGATTGGAAAAGAGCACAGGTAGTCCCAGTTTTCAAGAAGGGTCATCGAGCAGATGCGCAAAACTATAGGCCTATATCTCTGACATCGATCTGTTGTAGAATTTTAGAACATGTTTTTTGCTCGCGTATCATGTCCTTTCTGGAAACCCAGAATCTACTCTGTAGGAATCAACATGGATTCCGGAAACATGGATTCCGGAAACAGCGATCGTGTGAGATCCAACTCGCTTTATTTGTTCATGAGACCCAGAAAATATTAGACACAGGCTCACAGGTAGATGCCATTTTCCTTGACTTCCGGAAGGCGTTCGATACAGTTCCGCACTGTCGCCTGATAAACAAAGTAAGAGCCTACGGACTATCAGACCAGCTGTGTGGCTGGATTGAAGAGTTTTTAGCAAACAGAACACAGCATGTTGTTCTCAACTGAGAGACGTCTACAGACGTTAAAGTAACCTCTGGCGTACCACAGGCGAGTGTTATGGGACCATTGCTTTTCACAGTATATATAAATGACCTCGTAGAGAGTGTCGGAAGTTCCATGTGGATTTTCGCGGATGATGCTCCAGTATACAGTGAAGTTGCAGCATTAGAAAATTGCAGCGAAGTGCAGGAAGATCTGCAGCGGATAGCCACTTGGTGCAGGCAGTGGGAACTGACCCTTAACATAGACAAATGTAATGTATTGCGAATACATAGAAAGAAGGATTATTTATTGTATGATTATATGACAGCGGAACAAACACTGGTAGCAGTTACTTCTGTAAAATATCTGGGAGTGTGCGTACGGAACGATTTGAAGTGGAATGATCATATAAAATTAATTGTTGGTAAGGCGGGTGCCAGGTTGAGATTCATTGGGAGAGTCCTTAGAAAATGTAGTCCATCAACAAAGGAAGTGGCTTACAAAACACTCGTTCGACCTATACTTGAGTATTGCTCATCGGTGAGGGATCCGTACCAGGTCGGGTTGACGGAGGAGATAGAGAAGATCCAAAGAAGAGCGGCGGGTTTCGTCACAGGGTTATTTGGCAACCGTGATAGCGTTACGGAGATGTTTAGCAGACTCAAGTGGCAGACTCTGCAAGAGAGGCGCTCTGCATCGCGGTGTAGCTTGCTCGCCAGGTTTCGAGAGGGTGCGTTTCTGGATGAGGTATCGAATATATTGGTTCCCCCTACTTATACCTCCCGAGGAGATCACGAATGTAAAATTAGAGAGATTCGAGCGCGCACGGAGGCTTTCCGGCAGTCGTTCTTCGCGCGAACCATACGCGACTGGAACAGGAAAGGGACGTAATGACAGTGGCACGTAAAGTGCCCTCCGCTACACACCGTTGGGTGGCTTGCGGAGTATAAAAGTAGATGTAGATGTAGAAGGGGATACAACGGCTTTATGATACCCTTCCCAACGCAGCCAATACATGTGTCCAGGCCAGAAGAAATGGTTCAAATGGCTCTGACCACTATGGGACTTAACATTTGAAGTCATCAGTCCCCTAGAACTTAGAACTACTTAAACCTAACTAACCTAAGGACATCACACACATCCATGCCCGAGGCAGGATTCGAACCTGCGACAGTAGCAGTCGCGCGGTTCCGGACTGCGCGCCTAGAACCGCTAGGCCACCGCGGCCGGCCATGCCAGAAGAGGTGCAACGACATACTGATAATGGAGCTCACATCGCCAAGTTCTTTATAAATTTGACTATTTTGAAATACTGAAAGAAAATCAAGTACTCTCTCAAGTCGTAAAGTTTCACTTCATTTCCCCCTCCCTTTCTGGAAGCTTCACTTTTCTGCCAGGCAGTGTGTTTGTAAAAAACATCTGTGATGACTGTTATTAGAAACTGTCGCAGTTATACGTCACTCGCTCTTCACTTATTGTTCTGAGACCGGCTAAAGGTAATATAATGACAGTCTCCATAAACAAGTACTTCGGCTTTTTAGTAGGAATGAGCTGTTTAATGGAAGTCATTAATATTTCTCTTTGTAGTAACATGATGTATAATCGTGGCTGGAAAGATCGATAGTTACCCCGACCACGGATAAACAAACAAAACCTGAATTTTTATATGTTGTTGTTGTTGCGGTCTTCAGTCCTGAGACTGGTTTGATGCAGCTCTCCATGCTACTCTATCCTGTGCAAGACTCTTCATCTCCCAGTACTTACTGCAACCTACATCCTTCTGAATCTGCTTAGTGTATTCATCTCTTGGTCTCCCTCTACGATTTTGACCCTCCACGCTGCCGTCCATTGCTAAATTGGTGATCCCTTGATGCCTCAGAACATGTCCTACCAACCGATCCCTTCTTCTAGTCAAGTTGTGCCACAAACTTCTCTTCTCCCCGATCCTATTCAATACTTCCTCATTAGTTATGTGATCTACCCATCTAATCCTCAGCATTCTTCTGTAGCACCACATTTCTAAACCTTCTATTCTCTACTTGTCCCAACTATTTATCGTCCATGTTTCACTTCCATACATGGCCACACTGCATACAAATACCTGCAGAAAAGACTTCCTGACACTTAAATCTATACTCGATGTTAACAAATTTCTCTTCTTCAGAAACGCTTTCCTTGCCATTGCCAGTCTACATTTTATATCCTTTCTACTTCGACCATCCCTGTCTCACTCCCTACCCAATCACTGCTTCCCTTTCATGTCCCTCGACTCTTATAACTGACATCTGGTTTCTGTACTAATTGTAAACAGCCTTTCGCTCCCTGTATTTTACCCCTGCCACCTTCAGAATTTGAAAGAGCGAATTCCACTCAACATTGTCAAAAGCTTTCTCTAAGTCTACAAATGCTAGAAACGTAGGTTTACCTTTCCTTAATCTAGCTTCTAAGATAAATCGTAGGGTCAGTATAGCCTCACGTGTACCATTTCTACGGAATCCAAACTGATCTTCGTCGAGGTCGGCTTCTAGTAGTTTTTCCATTCGTCTGTAAAGAATTCGCGTTAGTATTTTGCAGCCGTGACTTATTAAACTGATAGTTCGGTAATTCTCACATTTGTCAACACCTGCTTTCTTTGGGATTGGGATTATTCTATTCTTCTTGAAGTCTGAGGGTATTTCGCCTCTCTCATACATCTTGCTCACCAGTTGGTAGAGTTTCGTCAGGACTGGCTCTCCCAAGGCGTCAGTAGTTCTAATGGAATGTTGTCTACTCCGGGGGCCTTGTTTCGACTTAGGTCTTTCAGTGCTCTGTCAAACTCTTCACGCAGTATCGTATCTCCCATTTCATCTTCATCTACATCCTCTTCCATTTCCATAATATTGTCCTCAAGTACATCACCCTTGTATAGACCCTCTATATACTCCTTCCACCTTTCTGCTTTCCCTTCTTTGCTTAGAACTGGGTTTCCATCTGAGTTTTTGATATTCATACAAGTGGTTCTCTTTTCTCTGAAGGTCTCTTTAATTTTCCTGTAGGCTGTATCTATCTTACCCCTAGTGAGATAAGCCTCTACAACCTTACATTCGTCCTCTAGCCATGCCTGCTTAGCCATTCTGCACTTCCTGTCGATATCATTTTTGAGACTTTTGTATTTCCTTTTTGCCTGATTCATTTACTGCATTTTTATATTTTCTCCTTTCATCAATTAAATTCAGTATTTCTTCTGTCACCCAAGGCTTTGTACTAGCCCTCGTCTTTTTACCTTCTTGATACTCTGCTGCTTTCACTACTTCATCCCTCAAAGCTACCCATTCTTCTTCTACTGTATTTCTTTCCCCCATTCCTGTCAATTGTTCCCTGATGCTCCCCCTGAAACTCTGTACAACCTCTGGTTTAGTCAGTTTATCCAGGTCCCATCTCCTTAAATTCCCATCTTTTTGCAGTTTCTTCTTGTGGGCAGAATCCACATCTGCCCCTGGAAATGTCTTACAATTTAAAACTTGGTTCCTAAATCTCTGTCTTACCATTATATAATCTATCTGAAACTTGTCATGTATGGAAGTGAAACATGGTCGATAAATAGTTTGGACAAGAAGAGAATAGAGGCTTTCGAAATGTGGTGCTACAGAAGAATGTTTAAGATTAGATGGGTAGATCACGTAACTAATGAGGAGTTACTGAACAGAATTGGGGAGACGAGAAATTTGTTTTACAATTTGACTAAAAGAAGGAATCGGTTGGTAGGACAATTCTGAGGCATCAAGGAATCATCAATGTAGTACTGGAGGGAAGTGTGTGTGTGTGTGTGTGTGTGTGTGTGTGTGTGTGTGTGTGTTTGGGGGGGGGGGGGTGTAAAAATCGTTCAGTGAGACCAAGAGATGAATACAGTAAGCAGATTCAGAGGAATGTAGGTTGCAGTAATACTCAGAGATGAAGAGTCTTGCACAGGATAGAGTAGCATGGAGAGCTGCATCAAACCAGTCTTTGGACTGAAGACCACAACAACACTACCCTTTCATGCTCGTTCCATTTGATACCGCTTTGTAACGTCACGGCTTGATATTTAGCCGACGTTGTAGTGTCACGTAGCACGCTACTAATGCCGAATTCGAAAATTGTGGCTCTGTTTTTCCTGACCATCTGCATTAAGATACATTTCTCCACGTTTAGGGCTAACCACCATTCATCACACCAATTAGGAAATTTGTCTAAGTTATTTTGTTTCATCCTGCACTGATTCAATTTCAAAACCTTCCCGTACATCACAGTATCATCCGCCAAGAATCGCAGATTGCTGCTTGCGCTGTCTGCCAGATAATTTATGCTTATAGATAATAACAGCGGTTTATCACAATTACCTGGGGCACTCCTGACGACAGCCTTGTTTCTGATGAACACTCTCCGTAGAGGACAACATTCCGGGGTCTCTTATTTAAGAAGCCTTCGAGCCACTCACATATCTGAGATCTATTCCGTAAGCTCATAGATTCTTTGTAAAGAGATGCTTTTCGGAAATCTAGGAATTTGGATTCCACCTGTTGTCCTCCATTCGTAGTTCGCAGGGCTAAATGTGAGAGAAGGGTAAGCTAAATTTCGTAAGAACGATGCTTTCTAAAACAGTGTTGATTCGTGGAAGAAGCTTTTTTCGTCTCTAGGAAATTTATTGAATTCAAAATGCTAGTACGTTCAAGAGTTTTACAGCAGGACGATGTTAAGGATATTGGTCTGCAATTTTGTGGGTGGCCTCTTTTATTCACCTTTTATGCAGGAGACACCTCCGCTTTTCTCCAGTCGCATGGGACTTTGCGCTGGACGAGCGATTCGCGATAAATTCAGGTTTATTAAGGAGCCACTGCCGTAGAGAACCCTATATAAATCCTGAAATGGGTTCCAACAGGAAGTGGCCACTTATTTGTTTTCAACTCTTTCAGTTTGTTTCTCTGTATGGGGAATGCTTATCACTACGTTCTCCAAACGGGTGGCTGATCGATGGTCACACGACAGTATGTTTGTACGACTGTCCTGCATGAACTATTTCCTAAATGCGAAATTTAAAATGTTGGCGTTCCTTTTGCTATCTTCTACTTCCACACCAGACTGGTCAGCCAGTGACTGGATGGAAGCCTTAGACCCGCTTGCAACGGAGTTTTCTCGGGCTCACAGCAAGATATTTTGTTTAGGTTGGCGGTGGTACTTGTATGCTTTGCGCTTCGATCTTCTTACAGACTGACGAATTTCTGTTAACTGTTTCCTGTCGTCATTTTCGCGTTCTCTTTTGAAGCGAGAGTGGAACAGCCTTTGCTTCCTTAGCATTTTCCGAATTTCGTTGTTAAGCCACGGTGGGTATTTTCCGTTCTTAACCCACTTAATGGACGCAATTATACAAAGGACGTTCAAAAAGTTTTGCACAGTCGTCTCTATTTTTTTATTTTTTTACAGAAGGAGAATGAATTTTTTGTGAACATACTTGGAACATTTAGCTACAAATTTATTTACAGGTGAGCCATAATGGACCATGAAGTAGAAGTCCGGTTGCGACAACGGTCGGTGATGGAGTTCCTCTTCAAGACCGGCGATGACTCTACCACATCGATTCACAGCAAGTTGCTCAGTGTTTACGCGGAGGACACAGTGGATCACAGCAGTATCCAGCGGTGGTTGCAGAGGTTTAAAGAAGGTGATTTCTCTCTACTGGACAATCCACGATGCGGTAGACCATCGACGGCAGTGAGTGATGTGAATAAGGAGACCATTGATCAAATTATCCAAAATGACAGCTGTGTGATGATACGAGAGCTTGCTGAAATGACTCGATTGTCATTGGGTAGTGTATTGCCACTGGTACAGTCACCAGGGTACAGAACAATCTGTGCGCATTGGGTGCCTATATTATTGACAAGAGAAATGAAAAAGATGAAGAAGAATGTGTACGAGAGTCTCATGAAGACCTTTACTGAAGAGTGGAAACAGCGTCATTACCCAGGTTGAAACATGGTTGTTTTTGTCCGAACCTGTGAGCAAAACCAAATCCATATAGTGGCGTCATCCAGGTTCCCCTCGGTTGAAGAAACCAAGACTTTCACGAACAGCAGGCCGAAAGGTGATGGCCTCCTTCTTCTGGGATCAGTGTGGTGTCATTTTCATTGACTTTTTGGAACCTGGCTCCACAATTAACCGGTATCGTTACTGTTTGTCACTGGACAAGCTGCGACGTGCCATCAAGACTCACAGACCACAGCTTCAGGGTCAGCTCATCAGACTACACCATGACAATGCCAAACCCCATACATCCCTTGTGAGGCAGGAGAAAATCAGGAAATATGGGTTGGAAAATTGTTCCTCACCCTCCCTTCAGTCCGGACTTAGCTCCGTCTGATTCTTACCTCTTTCGTCGTCTGAAGGTCCACCTGCGCGGTAAAACATTTGATAGTGAGAAAGACCTATTTCCTGTGTCAAGCGATGGTGTAAAATTCAATCCCCAAAATTTGACTAAATTGCATTTACAACATGGAAAAAACGTTGGGCCAGATGCGTCACAGATGGTGGAGGCTACATTGAGTAGGTTCGATGTTCCAAGTTTGTTCACAAAAAATTTCATTTTTCTCCTGCAAAAAATAAACAAAATTTATAGACGACTGTGTAAAACTTTTTGAACGCCCTCTGTGTTTTAGTAAGTCCCTTTTAAATGACGGGATATCTTTAGTACATTGTTTTTACTAATAAGACAATTCTTTTAGTCAATGAGAGAAGGAGATGTGATTTGGGTAAGAATGATTGTGTTGGTCTGGCGATGGGATTTTTGATTTTTGGCGTGGAATACTGCCGTATTTAGAAGAAAGAGAAAAGGAGATTCTATTCAATATCTTTGTAGATACGGTGTAATTCGTACGATCTTTTACTTTGCAGATGAAGTGATACGTTGTCATTATTATTACTTTTATTATTGTTTGTGTACCAATTTGTTGAAAATTTGGCTGAGACATATAAACCAAAGCCACGATTCTGTTGCGTAACTGGCGCATGTGATACATGTGTGTGCATGAGAGTGTAACGTTTTAACAACCAGATTACTACTGCATTTTAGCTGATTCTGCCACTGGTGGATTTAAATGCACAACAAAAGGTGATGTGTAAGATTGTTATTATTATCAAAGATGTAGTACACACCTTTGTGTGTGTGTGTGTGTGTGTGTGTGTGTGTGTGAGAGAGAGAGAGAGAGAGAGAGAGAGAGAGAGAGAGGGAGGGAGAGAGAGGGAGAGAGAGAGAACAGAGAAGTCAACTATGCGGTTATTGGCTAATTGAACAATAGCAACAGCTAACATTTATTTATTTGTTTATATTCCTTGAGTCATGAGTCTTCTGACTGGTTTATTGTGGCCCGCCACTAATTCCTGTCCCGTGCCAGCATCATCATCTCAGGCTAACATCACGTATAAAAATATTACAAAGGAGCAATTTGAATCGTAACTAAGGATTTATTAGAATGTAAACGCCAACGAAGTAGGAGCTTCTCCTAAGACTCTAAACGGATTCTCTTAAGTATCTCGGATCGTATTATTAACGTAATTATATTTCTCTGCTATAACGAATGAGACAGTCTGTCTAGTCGTAAACTGGTTTCGTTCTGCTACACTGGCGACGCGAGTGAAGGGTCTGGTCTGAAACGAGTTCCGTTCCGCCACGGCAGGACGTGCCAGACTGTTCGACACCGAACCGTTTAGCTCCCCGCGCAGCGAACACTGTTTTCTTGGAAAGGCAGCCAGAAGTATTGAGGCTCAATTTTTATCCTCCGCTGTACACTTTCAGGTTCAGGTGAATTCGATCGAACCACCCATTGTTTCATTTCACTCTGGCCTCTTTATGGAGATTTTGTCGTCCAAATGATGTTCGAAATCTGCGGAATGTACTTGCAAAATGTCTTCCGATAGGCAGCACCTGCCATTATTCGTTCACTGGATAGTTATTTAACCATCAATTAAATGACGTGTTACAGCAAAGAAGTGAGAGAACTTTCAACAGCATATAAACAAAAATCTCATTCGCAAGGAGACGTAGGAACAGCTGGCAGAGGACAGAAATAATGTTAATTCTTCAGCAAAGCCTGAAGTGAGTTTCAAGTCTGTCACAAACCCATCATGGATAACTGAGGCACATTATGTGGGTACTGCGAGACAATCGGCAATTAAAGGATGGAAACATGACATTGCAATTTGAAACCAACAGTATTAGCTGTATAACTCTGAATAAACGTTGCACATATGGAGCCAAAATAACTATTTGCCTTCCAGTCAAGGAACGCTCTTTCCCGACGTAGTTTCCTACTACATCCTGCGCTTTATCCAATGCTGTCTGTATGTGAATTCCACGCCCGAAGCGCGTTTCTGGATGTTCTCTCAAATACCACACTACGGCAGGAATATGAGTTGTAACAGATAAAGCAGTTGACTAGGCAGAAGACAAATTCGCACGAACGTTCGAGAATCACGAACATGAGGATTTGTATTCTAACGCTGAACGTTTTTATCTATCGAAACACACAGCTACTCTAACTAAATCCATAAACAATCATGATCATAAAGCCCATACACTGCCGCATAAACAGCCTAATGAGACTAAAACTGCTTTTTTATTAATAGATTCTGCATTTAGCACATTTTCATTTCTTTACTGACTCATTTACTACTGCAGTAGCACGGAGATGTTGAACCAAATCCAGTGAAAGACGCTGCAAGAAAGATGTTGTGGATTGCCGTTAAAACTCTGAGAACGTACATTCCTAGAAGAGTGAGCCTGTATACGAGGGGCGTTTGAAAAGTCCGTGCAAAAATAAAAACTACTTACGTGTTTGGGGTAAACCTTTTTTATTTTTCGACATAGTCTCCTTTTAGACGTATACACTTCGTCCAACGCTGTTCTAACTTGTTGATTCCTTCCGAATAATAGGAGTTGTCCAAGTCTGCAAAAATAGCTATTAGTTGCTGCAATCACCTCCTCATCTGAAAAAAATCTTTGTTCAGCCAGCCATTTCTTCAAATTGGGGAACAAATAGTAGTCAGAGGGAGTCAATTCTGGAAAACAGGGGGATTTGAATCCTATTTCCATGAATTTTGCGACCACCACTACTAAGGTGTGTGCTGGTGTATTGTCGTGATGGAAAAGGACTTTTTTTGTCGGTCCAATCGCAGGCGTCTTTCTTTCAGCTCGGTTTTCAAACTGTCCAATAACGATAAGTAATATGCACCTGTAATAGTTTTACCCTTTGCCAGATAGTCATTGAGGATTATCCCTTGCGAATCCCAAAAGACAGTCGCCATAACCTTTCCGGCCGAAGGAATGGTCCCCGCCTTTCTTGGTGCAGATTCTCCCTTGGTAACCCATTGTTCAGATTGTTGTATGATCTCAGGAGTATAGTAATGTATCCATGTTTCTTTTACAGTGACGAAACGACGCTTAAAGTCCTGCGGATTCTTCCTGAACAGCTGCAAAGCATCCTTGCAACACTTCACACGATTCCGTTTTTGGTCAAGCGTGAGCAATCGCGGAACCCATCTTGCGGATAGGTTTCTCATGTCCAAATGTTTATGCAAAATATTATGTACCCGTTCATTCGAGATGCCCAAGGCACTAACAATCTCACGAACCTTAACTCTTCTGTCATCCATCACCATATCATGGATTTTATCAATGATTTCTGGAGTCGTAACCTCCACAGGGCGTCCAGAATGTTCAGCATCACTATAGCCCGTATGGCCACTCCGAAAATTTTGAAACCACTTGTAAACTGTCCTAACCGAAGGTGCAGAGTCACCGTAATGTTTATCAAGCTTCTCTTTAGTCTCCTGACGCGTTTTGCCTTTCATAAAGTATTGTTTTCATAAAGTATTGTTTAATCACCATATGAAATTCTTTTCCGTCCATTTTTTGACAATCACCTGACTTCCTCGATTCACACGAATGCCAAACACAAAGAAATAGACCAATATGGCGGCCGGCCAGGGTGGCCGAGCGGTTCTAGGTGCTTCGGTCCGGAACCGTGCTGCTGCTATGGTCGCAGGTTCGAATCCTGCCTCGGACATGCATGTGTGTGATGTCCTTAGGTTAGTTAGGTTTAAGTAGTTCTAAGTTCTAGAGGACTGATGACCTCAGCAGTTAAGTCCCATAGTGCCCAGAGCCATTTGAACCAATATGGCTGAAACTAGGTGTGCGTTTTTTCCAAAGATGCTACTAACTAAACATGACCTCCATACGCGCCGGTGGTGCCATCTCTCCGACTTTGCACAGACTTTTCAAACGCCCCTCGTATTACTTCCTCCTAGGTATATCTCGCTTAAAGATCATGAAAGTAAAATTTGAGAGAGTCGGGCTCACACAGGGGCTTACCAACAATCATTCTTCCAGCGAAGCTTTCCCGACTGTAACAGCAAACTGGGAAAGTGATAGCGGTGTAGAAAATACTCTCCGCCACAGTCCATAAGAGGACTTGCAGGGTATAGATGTAGATGTAGATTGTAAGGTAGTCATGTCATTTTGATTTTTTTATGTCATCGATGAGCACGTCAGAGAGAGAGAGAGAGAGAGAGAAATGGCTCTGAGCACTATGGGACTTAACATCTATGGTCATCAGTCCCCTAGAACTTAGAACTACTTAAACCTAACTAACCTAAGGACATCACACACATCCATGCCCGAGGCAGGATTCGAACCTGTGACCGTAGCGGTCACGCGGTTCCAGACTGAAGCGCCTAGAACTGCACGGCTACAACGGGCGGCAGAGAGAGAGAGAGAGAGAGAGAGAGCAAGTTACGTTACTGTTAAACAATCTTTGGTCTTGTCGTGACACAGTCTTTGCCTCTGAGCGGTCTGGTACATTCTTAGTTGAAGTGTGGTAGGTGATGGGCGTATTCAGTAGCGCTGTGTTGACTTGTGATTGCATGTCAGATGAAGAAGGGACAACAGCAATGAATATGATGTATACAATGAACGGTGAAACGAATATAAATTTTGAATAATTTGATTTTTTTTTGTAGATAGGAGGTTTGAGGTAAGACTGCAACACTGCGTACCTAATTTGTCGCAATGATTATTTTCAGCTAGTTAACTTGCTCAGAACTGAGAGAAAGACCACTCCATTTCCCTACGTCGTGCACTAATATATTAATTGATTAAGCCTGTTTCATTTTTATAGAAATTCTTTGTTAACATTGTACACTCTTTAAATCATTGTTTACTTTCTTAAGCATAGTATTGTTGTGAAGATACCTCGAAGTTTTACTCTAGTTTTGAACATATACTTCATTCTAAAATCGTTGTCTTGGAATGTCATTTCATAGGAATAGTTTTTATCATTACAAATTACCACAGGCAACAGTTTGAATATATATTTAGAAACAGAAATCTAGCTTAGCTGCTACTTGCGTGCTCTTTGCTGTTGTGATTTCGAGAAATCTGCAACAATGTTGCCAAGACGCGAAGTAGGCGGAGATTTTGATTAGGACGAGATAATTGTTTTACTTCCGTTGCGCATTTAATTCAAAGACAAGCCGCATTCAGGTCGGTTACAGTTCACTTCAAATGTGGTTCTTTATAGCCAAAGATTAACATACAAGTTTAAGTTGGATAACAAATTGTGGAGACATAGTCTTTAGTAATACGTAAATTTAATAGAGTGAGAGGAAAAGTTGGACTAAATTCCGTACAGAAACAAATACAGGGTGATTCAAAAAGAATACCACAACTTTAAAAATGTGTATTTAATGAAAGAAACATAATATAACCTTCTGTTATACATCATTACAAAGAGTATTTA
This sequence comes from Schistocerca cancellata, assembly GCF_023864275.1. Classification (NCBI taxonomy): domain Eukaryota; kingdom Metazoa; phylum Arthropoda; class Insecta; order Orthoptera; family Acrididae; genus Schistocerca; species Schistocerca cancellata. The sequence continues at coordinate 716,171,577 of NC_064631.1, read as the reverse complement.
AAAAGGTTTTTTTTCACTCAAAAACAAGTTCAGAGATGTTCAATATGACCCCCTCCAGACACTCGAGCAATATCAACCCGATACTAAAACTCGTTCCACACACTCTGTAGCATATCAGGCGTAACAGTTCGGATAGCTGCTGTTATTTCTCGTTTCAAATCATCAATGGTGGCTGGGAGAGGTGGCCGAAACACCATATCCTTAACATACCCCCATAAGAAAAAATCGCAGGGGGTAAGATCAAGGCTTCTTGGAGGCCAGTGATGAAGTGCTCTGTCATGGGCTGCCTGGCGGCCGATGCATCGCCTCGGGTAGTTGACGTTCAGGTTTCATAACTAACCTTTTTCGTAGGACTCTCCATAAACTTGATTGTGGAATTTGCAGCTCTCTGCTAGCTCTGCGAGTCGATTTTCCTGGGCTTCGAACAAATGCTTGCTGGATGCGTGCTACATTTTCATCACACGTTCTCGGCCGTCCAGAACTTTTCCCTTTGCACAAACACCCATTCTCTGTAAACTGTTTATACCAACGTTTAATACACCACCTATCAGGAGGTTTAACACCATACTTCGTTCGAAATGCACGCTGAACAACTGTCGTCGATTCACTTCTGCCGTACTCAATGACACAAAAAGCTTTCTGTTGAGCGGTCGCCATCTTAGCATCAACTGACGCTGACGCCTAGTCAACAGCGCCTCAAGCGAACAAATGTACAACTAAATGAAACTTTATAGCTCCCTTAATTCGCCGACAGATAGTGCTTAGCTCTGCCTTTTGTCGTTGCAGAGTTTTAAATTCCTAAAGTTATGGTATTCTTTTTGAATCACCCTGTATATTGGAGGCGGTTACAAGATTAGATCTTACAGATAGCTATGATGTGCCGGCCTGGTTCTTATCAAGGTTTATAACATTTATATACAATTAAAACACCGACAACAGCGAATTTCGTTCCTAATGCTCACATAACACAAGAGAGACAAATTATCTTTTTCAGGTGGTACATTATTTCTTGCTCTCAGCCACGTCAAGTCGGATGAAATTATTAAGCATGCACATCTGCCAATGGGACGGAATCCATACTTCACACCAGAACTCCGCGTACAAGACACAGTGACTGATGTTAAGGTGTGTCTATACTTGCGAGCATCATGCTCACGCTCGGAGAAAAAAAAAAAAAAATTGACACGGAGAGGTTCGCGTAAACATTTTGAGAGCCATATTGCTGTCGAGCGCGTAAACATTTATGAGTACGCTAAAGTGTCTTCTCCCCGGAGGCTCAGCAACCCAACAGCAGGTGGCTCGCGAGCCGTTCGCGAACAACGTACACAGCTGCTAGTAACGGTTTCGCGAGTGGCTCGCGATTCGCTCAGACGCAACGTTAGGCAGTAAAATTTTATGGCAGCAGAGGCTGGAAATCTACATCCGCACCTACACCCTGTCAACCACCTTAAGGTGTGTGGCGGAGTGTGCATTGTGTTCTACTATCACTTCCCTCTCTTTCCTGATCCAATCGGGAAAGGCCCTCAGGAAGAATTTCTTATTGTGCCTTTGTCCGCATCGGCACAGGGTCTAAATGGTTAGTAAAGCATATGGCATGGTTAATTTAAAGGGTGGCCGGATGCCCCTCCTGTTGCCACTGAGGTACAACTCCTCCACACCAGGCCTTCTCCCCCTCCCCAGGATGGAATATGTGTACGCAACTGTCTGCATGTAGTGTTATTCATGTGAAAGTACGCGAAACTTTCTAAATTTTTGCGAATCTCGTAATTGAGGACGGACTTGGGTGCCAGCCCGGTATTCACTTAATGGAATGTGGGTAACCGCCTGAAAACCTCATCTAGTCTGGCCGGCACACCGACCCTCGTCAGATTCGATCCAGGGCATGCGTACCTCCCTGTCCCAGAAGAAGCTCAGTAACACCCACGGCTAACAGGCAGGGTCGTCCACAGGATGAATGACAGATGCTATGCCTCTGTGTGAGCTTGACTTTTTGCCAGATACACGGAATTTTAACAGAAAACGCCACCCCAGCGCACAACACCTGCCACTGGAATTAGCTGAGCGTCTCCATTAACCTTTCACTCTTACTAAAGAGGAATCTGTCACGAAACGCACAGTTTGCCTTTGGATCTCCTCTGTTTCCTCTATCGATCTTATCTGGTACGGATCCAGGAGTGACAAGCAGTATTCAAATACTGCATCATCATCATCATTTAAGACTGATTATGCCTTTCAGCGTTCAGTCTGGAGCATAGCCCCCCTTATACAGTTCCTCCATGATCCCCTATTCAGTGCTAACATTGGTGCCTCTTCTGATGTTAAACCTATTACTTCAAAATCATTCTTAACCGAATCCAGGTACCTTCTCCTCGGTCTGCCCCGACTCCTCCTACCCTCTACTGCTGAATCCATAAGTCTCTTGGGTAACCTTGCTTCTCCCATGCGTGTAACATGACCCCACCATCTAAGCCTGTTCGCCCTGACTGCTACATCTATAGAGTTCATTCCCAGTTTTTCTTTGATTTCCTCATTGTGGACACCCTCCTGCTATTGTTCCCATCTACTAGTACCTGCAATCATCCTAGCTACTTTCATATCCGTAACCTCAACCTTGTTGATAAGGTAACCTGAATCCACCCAGCTTTCGCTCCCATACAACAAAGTTGGTCGAAAGATTGAACGGTGCACAGATAACTTAGTCTCGGTACTGACTTCCTTCTTGCAGAAGAGAGTAGATCGTAGCTGAGTGCTCACTGCATTAGCTTTGCTACACCTTGCTTCCAGTTCTTTCACTATGTTGCCATCCTGTGAGAATATGCATCCTAAGTACTTGAAACCGTCCACCTGTTCTTTGTTCCTCCTATTTGGCACTCAATCCGTTTATATTTCGTTCCCACTGACATTACTTTCGTTTTGGAGATGCTAATCTTCATACCATAGTCCTTACATTTCTGATCTAGCTCTGAAATATTACTTTGCAAACTTTCAATCGAATCAGCCATCACAACTAAGTCATCCGCATATGCAAGACTGCTTATTTTGTGTTCACATATCTTAATCTCACCCAGCCAGTCTATTGTTTTCAACATATGATCCATAAATAATATGAACAACAGTGGAGACAGGTTGCAGCCTTGTCTTACCCCTGAAACTACTCTGAACCATCAACTCAATTTACCGTCAACTCTAACTGCTGCCTGACTATCCATGTAAAGACCTTTAATTGCTTGCAAAAGTTTGCCTCCTATTCCATAATCTTGTAGAACAGACAATAACTTCCTCCTAGGAACCCGGTCATATGCCTTTTCTAGATCTATAAAGCATAGATACAATTCCCTGTTCCACTCATAACACTTCTCCATTATTTGCCGTAAGCTAAAGATCTGGTCCTCACAACCTCTAAGAGGCCTAAACCCACACTGATTTTCATCCAATTGGTCCTCAACTAATACTCGCACTTTCCTTTCAACAATACTTGAGAAGATTTTACCCACAACGCTGATTAAAGAGATACCTCTGTAGTTGTTACAATCTTTTCTGTTTCCATGTTTAAAGATTGGTGTGATTACTGCTTTTGTCCAGTCTGATGGAACCTGTCCCGACTCCCAGGCCATTTCAATTATCCTGTGTATCCATTTAAGACCTGACATTCCACTGTATTTGATGAGTTCCGACTTAATTTCATCCACCCCAGCCGCTTTATTGCACTGCAATCTATTGACCATTTTTTCCACTTCCTCAAATGTGATCCTATTTCCATCATCATTCCTATCCTATTCTACCTCGAAATCTGAAACATTACTGATCGCATTTTCACCTACATTGAGCAACTCTTCAAAATACTCCCTCCATCTGCCCAAGGCATCCACAGGATTCACCAGCAGTTTTCCTGACCTGTCCAAAATACTTGTCATTTCCTTCTTACCTCCCTTTCGAAGACTGCTAATTACACTCCAGAATGGTTTTCCAGCAGCTTGACCCATAGTCTCCAACCTGTTTCCAAAGTCTTGCCAAGATTTCTTCTTGGATGCTGCAATTATCTGTTTGGCTTTGTTTCTTTCTTCAACATAACTTTCTCTGTCTACCTGGGTTCTGGTATGTATTCAAATATTGGTCGAAGAAAAATTGTATTGGTCTTTGTGAATGTACAACACTTCCTGAGGTTTCTTCCACTGAATCTCAGTCTGATATGTCTTACTTGCGATTAGTTTTATGTGCTCGCACCAATTAAAATAGCTCCGTACGCATGTTTCCAGATATTTAACAGAAGTGACAGCTTCCAGTTGATATGCACTCATGTAGTCGTACAAGAATGGCCATTTTATGCATCATATGTTATTTTAGTTTATGTTGACGTACAAATTCCAATCCTTGCACTGCCAGTGCTAAGCGTGAATCCTATACAAGTCCTCCTGCATTTTGCTACAATTATATACTTTTGCGACTTTTCTGTATATATTACAACGTCAACCACGAAAAAGCTCATCGAACTACGGACATTATCCACTGGGTCATTTATATTGGGTGATTCAAAAGTCGTGTCCCACAGGACAAAGTCTACATTGTTGATTCAATAGTATTGTCGCATAGGACAATGTCGTACTTAGTGGAAACAGCGAAAATAAAAACAGACGAACAGATAACAACGTCAATCACGAAAAGGCCCATGGAACTTCAGTCGTCATCCACTAAGTCATTTATACACGGTGATTCAAAAGTTGTGTCTCACAGGACAAAGTCTAAATTGGTAATTCAATAGGCTTGGCCCATAGGACAATGTCGTAATTAGTGGAGATAGCGAAAATAAAAAATGTCAACCGCGAAGAGGCTCATGGAATTCCGGTTGTTAACCACTAAGTCATTTATACATGGTGATTCAAAAGTTGTGTCCCACAGGACAAAGTCTACATTGGTGATTCAATAGTCTTGGCCCATAGGACAATGTCGTAATTAATGGAGATAGCGAAAATAAAAACAGACGAATGCATGCTACGGATGTGTTTTAATTGTACAAACAAAATGTTACATCATCGGTTACTAATGGCCGGAAACTCTACAGTACAATGCAACTTACATCCCCTGTCAGTTATTTGAACGCACTTCTAATGAAAAAGGCGTTCAACTACAGCGGAAACATCTGAACATGGCGACAGACAAAATGGTTCAAATGGCTCTGAGCACTATGGGACTTAACTGGTAAGGTCACCAGCCCCCTAGAACTTAGAACTACTTAAACCTAACTAACCTAAGGACATCACACACATCCATGCCCGAGGCAGGATTCGAACCTGCGTCCGTAGCGGTCGCGCGGTTCCAGACTTTTACACAAAGTACGCGAAGGAACTTGCCCCCCTTCTTGCAGCGGTGTACCGTAGGTCTCTAGAAGAGCGTAGCGTTCCAAAGGATTGGAAAAGGGCACAGGTCATTCCCGTTTTCAAGAAGGGACGTCGAACAGATGTGCAGAACTATAGACCTATATCTCTAACGTCGATCAGTTGTAGAATTTTGAAACACTTATTGTGTTCGAGTATAATGACTTTTCTGGAGACTAGAAATCTACTCTGTAGGAATCAGCATGGGTTTCGAAAAAGACGGTCATGTGAAACCCAGCTCGCGCTGCTCGTCCACGAGACTCAGAGGGCCATAGACACGGGTTCACAGGTAGATGCCGTGTTTCTTGACTTCCACAAGGCGTTCGATACAGTTCCCCACAGTCGTTTAATGAACAAAGTAAGAGAATATGGACTATCAGACCAATTGTGTGATTGGATTGAGGAGTTCCTAGATAACAGGACGCAGCATGTTATTCTCAATGGAGAGGAGAATTCCGAAGTAAGAGTGATTTCAGGTGTGCCGCAGGGGAGTGTCATAGGACCGTTGCTATTCACAATATACATAAATGACCTGGTGGATGACATCGGAAGTTCACTGAGGCTTTTTTCAGATGATGCTGTGGTGTATCGAGAGGTTGTAACAATGGAAAATTGTACTGAAATGCAGGAGGATCTGCAGCGAATTGACGCATGGTGCAGGGAACGGCAATTGAATCTCAATGTAGACAAGTGTAATGTGCTGCGAATACACATAAAGATAGCTCCTTTATCATTTAGCTACAAAATAGCAGGTCAGCAACTGGAAGCAGTTAATACCATAAATTATCTGGAAGTACGCATTAGCAGTGATTTAAAATGGAATGATCATATAATGTTGATCATCGGTAAAGCAGATGCCAAACTGAGATTCATTGGAAGAATCCTAAGGAAATGCAATCCGAAAACAAAGGAAGTAGGTTACAGTACGCTTGTTCGCCCACTGCTTGAATACTGCTCAGCAGTGTGGGATCCGTACCAGATAGGGTTGATACAAGACATAGAGAAGATCCAACGGAGAGCAGCGCGCTTCGTTACAGGATCATTTAGTAATCGCGAAAGCGTTACGGAGATGATAGATAAACTCCAGTGGAAGACTCTGCAGGAGAGACGCTCAGTAGCTCGGTACGGGCTTTTGTCAAAGTTTCGAGAACATACCTTCACCGAAGAGTCAAGCAGTATATTGCTCCCTCCTACGTATATCTCGCGAAGAGACCATGAGGATAAAATCAGAGAGATTAGAGCCCACACAGAGGTGTACCGACAATCCTTCTTTCCACGAACAATACGAGACTGCAATAGAAGGGAGAACCGATAGAGGTACTCAAGGTACCCTCCGCCACACACCGTCAGGTGGCTTGCGGAGTATGGATGTAGATGTAGATGTAGAACCGCTCGGCCACTCCGGCCGGCTGGTGACTGACACTGCTGGCCTCTGACCGTAATGACGCTGTTGGTGTTTCTGAACAGATTCTGGTAATATTCTCCTACAGGTCAATCAGCGTTCTTGGAGTGTTGGTGAACACTGTAGACATGAGATGTCCACAAAGGAAAAAGGTTAGTGGCGTCAGATCTGGCGACCTGCGTGGTCATTCCACCAAATCCTCCTCTCCCAATCCAACGCCCAGGAAGAACATCATCCAGGAGTCGAACGACGTTTCGTCCGAAGTGAGGAGGTACCCATTCTGTCGCAAGAAAAACCTACATCTCCGTTCGAGGGGTAGATCGTCCAAATAGGGTAGTAATATTTCCTCAAACTTACGTCTGTGCCGGCTGGAGTGGCCGAGCGGTTCCAGGCACTACAGTCTGGAGCCGAGCGACCGCTCCGGTCGCAGGTTCGAAACCTGCCTCGGGCATGGATGTGTGTGCTGTCCTTAGGTTAGTTAGGTTTAATTAGTTCTAAGTTCTAGGCCACTGATGACCTCAGAAATTAAGTCGCATAGTGCTCAGAGCCATTTGAACCATTTTTGCTTACGTTTGTAGCGCGGTGCAGTGAGCGTGCCGTTAAAAAGTGTGGGGCTAATGAAGACATCCACACGCATGCCTCACCACACATTTAACCTAAGGTTAGTCAGAGGGTATGACAGCAAGATGGGGACTGTCGTTTGCCCAGTAGAGTACGGTGACCAAATTATTTTCGGTGAAAACCGGGACAAATTCACCCGGGTGCCAATGGACACCTCATTCCACATGTTCCCAGGTTTCTTAATTTTAAATATTAATGTTTTGTCGATACATTTTGTAATTCGATCATTATAACTAATAAGAGGATATAAGAGATTGATATAATCCAGACTATCTGTATAATTAATGACATTTAATAAACGTATATTGTAATAAAGAAATGTATTACGATTTTACAAAATTTTACAGCCATTCAACTTTTAATCAATTAATACACTCCTGGAAATTGAAATAAGAACACCGTGAATTCATTGTCCCAGGAAGGGGAAACTTTATTGACACATTCCGGGGGTCAGATACATCACATGATCACACTGACAGAACCACAGGCACATAGACACAGGCAACAGAGCATGCACAATGTCGGCACTAGTACAGTGTATATCCACCTTTCGCAGCAATGCAGGCTGCTATTCTCCCATGGAGACGATCGTAGAGATGCTGGATGTAGTCCTGTGGAACGGCTTGCCATGCCATTTCCACCTGGCGCCTCAGTTGGACCAGCGTTCGTGCTGGACGTGCAGACCGCGTGAGACGACGCTTCATCCAGTCCCAAACATGCTCAATGGGGGACAGATCCGGAGATCTTGCTGGCCAGGGTAGTTGACTTACACCTTCTAGAGCGCGTTGGGTGGCACGGGATACATGCGGACGTGCATTGTCCTGTTGGAACAGCAAGTTCCCTTGCCGGTCTAATAATGGTAGAACGATGGGTTCGATGACGGTTTGGATGTACCGTGCACTATTCAGTGTCCCCTCGACGATCACCAGTGGTGTACGGCCAGTGTAGGAGATCGCTCCCCACACCATGATGCCGGGTGTTGGCCCTGTGTGCCTCGGTCGTATACAGTCCTGACTGTGGCGCTCACCTGCACGGCGCCAAACACGCATACGACCATCATTGGCACCAAGGCAGAAGCGACTCTCATCGCTGAAGACGACACGTCTCCATTCGTCCCTCCATTCACGCCTGTCGCGACACCACTGGAGGCGGGCTGCACGATGTTGGGGCGTGAGCGGAAGACGGCCTAACGGTGTGCGGGACCGTAGCCCAGCTTCATGGACGCGGTTGCAAATGGTCCTCGCCGATACCCCAGGAGCAACAGTGTCCCTAATTTGCTGGGAAGTGGCGGTGCGGTCCCCTACGGCACTGCGTAGGATCCTACGGTCTTGGCGTGCATCCGTGCGTCGCTGCGGTCCGGTCCCAGGTCGACGGGCACGTGCACCTTCCGCCGACCACTGGCGACAACATCGATGTACTGTGGAGACCTCACGCCCCACGTGTTGAGCAATTCGGCGGTACGTCCACCCGGCCTCCCGCATGCCCACTATACGCCCTCGCTCAAAGTCCATCAACTGCACATACGGTTCACGTCCACGCTGTCGCGGCATGCTACCAGTGTTAAAGACTACGATGGAGCTCCGTATGCCACGGCAAACTGGCTGACACTGACGGCGGCGGTGCACAAATGCTGCGCAGCTAGCGCCATTCGACGGCCAACACCGCGGTTCCTGGTGTGTCCGCTGTGCCGTGCGTGTGATCATTGCTTGTACAGCCCTCTCGCAGTGTCCGGAGCAAGTATGGTGGGTCTGACACACCGGTGTCAATGTGTTCTTTTTTCCATTTCCAGGAGTGTATTAACATGAGCTTTAATATTACTGAGCACTTGTAGATGGAATTGACTGTCCTTGGAGAAAAGGGTATTTTTCACTGCCTCCAGCCTTCTTGATCACGTCTTTGTTCTTTGAGACACAGTGATGAAACTCGGCACAATCCATTATGTAGTTGTACAGGATCTGCAGGATTGCTTCAAGAGAGTCCACCTCCACTCTCTTTCTTTCATCAGTCCACTGGATATTCATGAACGAAAATATTCTTTCCACATTGGCATTATGGGCTGGGATTGCAAATAAATACCTTGCAATTATTACCAACTCAGAGTAATGCTGAAGACAGTCACAGCTTTTAAAAAACTCACACACTTCTCATGACATTCCAATCGTGTTTTTATTTCACTATTCCACTTGTGAAGACTTCCTTCAACAAAATTTGTCAGTATGCCGAACTGATCAAAGAGAATGGATTCATCGATTTCAATCTCTTTACTCTTCAAATAAGAAACTGTCTCTTCAACACTTTCCCATTTTGGCACTCTCTTCAGTAACATCCAGTCAAACACCGGCGATGAGGGTAAATATGAGGCGCTCCACTTGCTGAGATACTCTACACAAGTGTCATAAAACTTGTTAACTTCTTCTCTAAAACTCCTTTCCGCTGCTTCTGAGATTTCTGCTCTTTTAAGGACAGATTTAATATTAAAAGAAATGAACTGCTGTTCTCTCCTCTTAGTAACAGTTTCCAGAGTATTTTTCAAAACATCATTTACCTCTATTACACTTTTCGTGCTTCCCTCAATTTCCTTTATCCCATGCTGCAAAGTGCTAAGCTGACTGTGAATGAACCATAAGTAGGCTTCACTTAAAGGGTTACTGAAAAACTGAACCAATATTTTGGGGGCTTTGTCTTCATTTAGGAAAAAATCTTTTAACGGTTCAAACAGGCGGATTACTCTTTCAACTGCTGAAAACAGTGATAACCAGCGAGTTTTCGAGTGACACATTACATTCATATATTCAGTTCCCACATAATCACACAACTCCTTAAGCCTCTCTGTTCTAACAGTATATATGTAAAAGTGTGAGTATACCTTCATGACTATAGTTTCAACATCACAGCTTATACTGTCAGCAGATGTCTTCACGCTATTGTGTAAAACATGTGCAGGGCACCCTATGCCTTCAATGTTTTCATGCAATGTTGCCTTAATTTGGTAAATACGTTGCATTTGCCTTGTCCTTTTAAACCACCAAAGTTTGTGTTGGTGTTGTCTCCACAAAATGCCACAAATTTATTTTTCTCAAGATCAAACATTTCGATAGTATTCATACAAAATCTTGAAATTTCGTCAGATGTTTCATTAGGTAGGGAACTCACCTTCAAAAGTTTGGTCTGAATTCCCTGATTAATATCGAAAAACTGAACAACAAACGGAAATATTTTAGTGGCCTTATGATTGCTGGCATCAGTGGATATCCCGTAGAAAGAAGACTATTTGATGTATTCAAGGCTTTCCTTTACACTCTGGGGAGCAATAATTCCTTTCACTAAGGCTGACACTTTAGTTCTTGCTGAACTAAACTTTTCTGCAATGGTAGAATCATCAAACATAATGCTGTTAAGATTATTAGTACAATCACTAGATCTATAAGTTTGGTGATGTTTTACCGTGTAGGCTAGTGTAAGCTCGGCTGCTCGAACTTTCCTCTCTTCACTTGACTGATGTTTCACAAAATAATTTTGTAGAGTTTCACTGCAGCTCGGTGCACTGTATCTGTTAATGTGTTTCTTTGACCCGATGTGATCAACTATGTCGGTACGTCCACCATGACTTATACTAATAAAACAGTTACATACGGAACACTCTGCTTCGTAATCAAAACGACCTTTCTTAATGAAATTCCATTCCTCGGAATAACTTGCAGGCACATTTCGGCATGGCGTTTCACAGTACTGCAGCAATAATACCACTAATATGAGAAAAAACTATTGCAGTTTCTCTGACAAAACATCAACTAGTACACTGTTCTGACAATGAGTGTGTGAGTAAGTGGCGCGACAATCGGACGGTTTCATAGCTCTGTTACAATAATGCAACTTACTACTTGTTGGCCAAAGTACCGCTCAAAGTAAATTATTGCCTGAGTGTATCAATACTGATACTGTGATTACTAGTATGGGACAATGGAGGTTTTAGACAAATAAGCTAAAATATATCAATTTATTGTGTTGTATTTCCTTTAATATAGCGAAATCCCAAAAATTTGAGAAAGTTTCACGAAATGTATTAAAAACTGAATTCCGGGACTTTTGAGCGTCCCGAAACAAATTTTCGGGACACAGGAACACAGGGATGAAAACCGGGACACTCCCGGTTTTCCGGGACGTTTGGTCACCCTACAATAGAGGCACTACGTGTATTCTGTATGATTTCTAGTTTATTTCTGGTGTCCCATGAAAGAGATGTCAGTTGCATATTTTTATCGGAAGTGTCATATTTCATATTTGTATGCCAAACATTTTTCAAACAAGGGTTCTCGATAGTCGATATGTTACTCCGCAGACATTGTGAGTACAAGAAGTGTGGTCTTTGGTTGTCAGTAGTCGTTGCAGTAAAGAATTGTAAGTGAGGCTAGTGAGAGAGTCGGGTGTTGGCTATGGTACTGAGCGGGTGGAAACAGCTTGCAGAGCACAGAGATAATGATACAGAGAAGGATGAATTTTGAATTATGATTTGGTAGAAGGTAATTTCGAAAGTGAAGATGGATGGGTTCACTTGTTGTCGCATTGCTTGCTTGCGCGTAATTGTAAAGTGTTTGAAATGCGGAATGTTTTGGTGGAATTTTTTCTTTACTGGGTTGGTTGAGTTGGTCAGACGAGAATATGTAGAGTTTTCTGTTCGGATTGGTTTCTCTCAGAATTTATAGATTTTACTACTTTACCATTTTCAGAAATTAATTACTTGTCACGGAAATAATTGTTACAAATGATAATTGTTTTGTGAAGATGATTGTAATAGTCATAAACTGAGTTTCAGTTTTTTGCAGTACTGTTATTAAAGGTCAATTTTCCTTTAATTACTCAGTAAATTCAAGTTCCATCACAGACTAGTCACGAAACAAGTTCATATTTTCTGATTGTGTCGCTGCATTGCATTTTTCGGAACACAGTAAGAATGAAGCATGAGGTGCTTAGAATAGGTGCATGTCCTTGCACTGCATTACACAAAGCTTTTCTTTTAGCTTGATTGCTACTGCACTGCATATTTTATGTCCATCACTTCGAGCAGTACCAAGTTTCCGTTGCCTTATGTAAGCCATATCAGGTCAGTTTGGGCAAAGTTCAATTCAGTTTTGATTTCGAATGGAGACTGAAAAAAAAAGACACAGTGCAATGTTTCATTTGCATGTGCCTTATTCTGTGTTAGAATTTTGTTCTGTCGGATTGTGTACGTTAATTCACAGGGCATGTGTATAGAAACATTTTGGTGATTCGGTCTTTCAAAATTAAGTTAGTAATTTATGTAACATTTTCATTCTGTTAGCTAGTATGGTGGAATAGCAAGTCATATTAAGACGTCACGCTTTCTGGGAGTGCTCACTGTACCGCACAACACAGAGTTTCACAGAACAGCTTATTTAGTGTACAGTTGCGTTTTCTAATCCCTTTGGCTAAGCTAATTAAAAATACAGTTATGCAATCTGTTTGGGATACTCGTTTTATGACACAGCGTTTTTGTAACAATAATGTTTGTATTGTTCAGGACAACAACGCTGATACACGAGTTACAAAGAAAAGCGGTTCACTTTTCTCCAATTTCAGTTCACAGCAAATTACATTATTTTTACTTAGAAAAAAAATACAATTCACACTCTTCTTCAAATGGAAACTAGCTTCATTGCTGAAATTTCAGCTTCAAGTTTCCGCCAGTGAGTGCGTCTTTCTTCAAACCAGTCACAGAATTGCACCCGTCTGTCAGAATCATCCCTGTAACGGATTAGATAGGGATGGAAATGATTATAGGGCAGTATGCTGGACGCAGAGGCTTGGCTGATTCCTCTACCACCTTCCTTGTTGACCTAGTTGGATTCACTATCGCCTTAGCTAGAATGGTTGCCGACTGTGTACCCCTGTTCCTGCGCGGTGACATCGAGAACATGTTTTTGTCGTGAACATTGTTTGTAGACCTGAACCGTTACAAGAAATAGCCAGTCGTTCTGTGGTTAGGCTTACGTTAGTTTGAATGTCACCTGCGGTATTTTGCTGTTGCCTCCTGCTGACTCATGCCCACCGCATGGATGAGAATCATTTTCCGCCTTCTCCTGATGTGTGAACATTTTTGTACGAGTCTGTAGAATGCATAACAGCACCACACAACACAGCTGTGGTAAGTGTTGCCCCTTTGCACTGAGATGACAAAAATCATGGGATACCTCTAATATCGTGTTGCACCTGCTTTTGCCCGGCGTAATGCAGCAGTTCGACGTAGCATGAACTCGACACGTCGTTGGAAGTCCCTTTCCAAGATGCTACTCAAGGCGGGTGTAAACTGACGGTGCGCAACAACGGAAAATAATAAACGCTAAATCAAGTTCTGGCCCTGTATGACTACCCCCTGAAGCAGATCTTAGGATCTCTTAATGCTCTTTAACATATAAATTCCAACCTAAACAGAAATGAATGATTAAGGGAACTAATTATACTAAATGATAAACGTTGTTGCTGCTTACAGATTTATTGTATATTAAAAACAATCTTTATTACAAATGTTTATACACTCCTGGAAATGGAAAAAAGAACACATTGACACCGGTGTGTCAGACCCACCATACTTGCTCCGGACACTGCGAGAGGGCTGTACAAGCAATGATCACACGCACGGCACAACGGACACACCAGGAACCGCGGTGTTGGCCGTCGAATGGCGCTAGCTGCGCAGCATTTGTGCACCGCCGCCGTCAGTGTCAGCCAGTTTGCCGTGGCATACGGAGCTCCATCGCAGTCTTTAACACTGGTAGCATGCCGCGACAGCGTGGACGTGAACCGTATGTGCAGTTGACGGACTTTGAGCGAGGGCGTATAGTGGGCATGCGGGAGGCCGGGTGGACGTACCGCCGAATTGCTCAACACGTGGAGCGTGAGGTCTCCACAGTACATCGATGTTGTCGCCAGTGGTCGGCGGAAGGTGCACGTGCCCGTCGACCTGGGACCGGACCGCAGCGACGCACGGATGCACGCCAAGACCGTAGGATCCTACGCAGTGCCGTAGGGGACCGCACCGCCACTTCCCAGCAAATTAGGGACACTGTTGCTCCTGGGGTATCGGCGAGGACCATTCGCAACCGTCTCCATGAAGCTGGGCTACGGTCCCGCACACCGTTAGGCCGTCTTCCGCTCACGCCCCAACATCGTGCAGCCCGCCTCCAGTGGTGTCGCGACAGGCGTGAATGGAGGGACGAATGGAGACGTGTCGTCTTCAGCGATGAGAGTCGCTTCTGCCTTGGTGCCAATGATGGTCGTATGCGTGTTTGGCGCCGTGCAGGTGAGCGCCACAATCAGGACTGCATACGACCGAGGCACACAGGGCCAACACCCGGCATCATGGTGTGGGGAGCGATCTCCTACACTGGCCGTACACCACTGGTGATCGTCGAGGGGACACTGAATAGTTCACGGTACATCCAAACCGTCATCGAAGCCATCGTTCTACCATACCTAGACCGGCAAGGGAACTTGCTGTTCCAACAGGACAATACACGTCCGCATGTATCCCGTGCCACCCAACGTGCTCTAGAAGGTGTAAGTCAACTACCCTGGCCAGCAAGATCTCCGGATCTGTCCCCCATTGAGCATGTTTGGGACTGGATGTAGCGTCGTCTCACGCGGTCTGCACGTCCAGCACGAACGCTGGTCCAACTGAGGCGCCAGGTGGAAATGGCATGGCAAGCCGTTCCACAGGACTACATCCAGCATCTCTACGATCGTCTCCATGGGAGAATAGCAGCCTGCAGGTGGATATACACTGTACTAGTGCCGACATTGTGCATGCTCTGTTGCCTGTGTCTATGTGCCTCTGGTTCTGTCAGTGTGATCATGTGATGTATCTGACCCCAGGAATGTGTCAATAAAGTTTCCCCTTCCTGGGACAATGAATTCACGGTGTTCTTATTTCAATTTCCAGGAGTGTAAATTCCAACCTAAACAGAAATGAATGATTAAGGGAACTAATTATACTAAATGATAAACGTTGTTGCTGCTTATACATTTATTGTATATTAAAAACAATCTTTATTACAAATGTTTATATTTCCTAACTAAAATTACTGATCCATTGAACAACTCTGCCCTTTTATAATGACCGCGCGATCTATAAACAACGCGAAATGACTCACATCATCTATGTACCAAACACAAGAAGATACTACTTTTAAAGATGATCTACAATGGAGTGCAACATCAGTGCAAATAAATCCTACGTGATCACAGCTGTTTAGCCTTATAGCCCCTAATAAGCCAAAGTAATTAGCAGTATCACCGTATGTACTGCGTCCGGTACGTCGCAGTGATGGTACTGGTACTCGTCTGCGACGATGGAAGAACTCCAGCCATAAAATAAACTCTTTCAAACACTAGGACGGCTGAAGGCGGTCCTCTGACTACTATTCTCTAATACTGTCTTCTCCTCTCTGTTCTACAGACAAGAAACGCGAACTCCCAGCCACAAGGACGGAGTTCAGCTAACGTCTCAACGTAAGTATAGGCAGAAGAAGTGCTGTCAATCACTGAACGCTGCGTACTCAACGACGACTTCCAACACGGAGGTTAAGTTCACAACAGTACAGTGTCTAACAGCTCTAGCTATAAAATCTCGTGAGAGCAAAGAAAGCAAGTCCGTCCGTACCAAGAAGCCGATACTGAGCGACCGTCACACAGGGGCGCTCATAACGGAAGACCACGTCTCTCCAGCGTTGGCTTTCCAGCAAGGTATGGCTCCCCACCCTCGTAATTCCGAAAACGAATCATATTCCCGAAATCACGGAATATTCTCCCTCTCTACAGATTCTTCTGAACACCGACCAGCCATATTTTAGTCTTTTGTCGCCCAGCGCGGAAAGTTTGCGAGGAAAAACCTATACTCGTACAATGGTACGCTTATGAGTAAAAATCCTTGGAAATAACCCAGCCTGCATGGTTTCCTAGGCGCCGCTTCTTCGTTCCTCTCACCTGCGTCAAAGGTTTTCAGTGTTTCCGATCCTTTCGGTTCGGCTACAAAACTGGCCTGTCGCGACTCTATTGTGCTCCAGCGCTTACGTGCTACAACATCCGCCTTGCTATTTCCTGTGTTTAATCAGGACCAACACACCTGTGTTGGCCTTCCACCCAGGGCTTCTGTTCCGCCAGCCGTTTCATTTCCACTGGCGTTCCAACCTCTACTAGTAGGCTATCATTCATTACACTATTTTTATAATACAGACACTCCGCTATCTTTCATGCAATAAGCATTAACAATTATTTACAAGACGTACGTGACAATGTCAGTGTCCTTTATATATTAATATATACAGGGTGTTTCAAAAATGACCGGTATATTTGAAACGGCAATAAAAACTAAACGAGCAGCGATAGAAATACACCGTTTGTTGCAATATGCTTGGAACAACAGTACATTTTCAGGCGGACAAACTTTCGAAATTACAGTAGTTACAATTTTCAACAACAGATGGCTCTTCAAGTGATTTGGAAGATATAGAAGACAACGCAGTCTGTGGGTGCGCCATTCTGTACGTCGTCTTTCTGCTGTAAGCGTGTGCTGTTCACAACGTGCAAGTGTGCTGTGGACAACATGGTTTATTCCTTAGAACAGAGGATTTTTCTGGTGTTGGAATTCCACCGCCTACAACACAGTGTTGTTGCAACAAGACGAAGTTTTCAACGGAGGTTTAATGTAACCAAAGGACCGAAAAGCGATACAATAAAGGATCTGTTTGAAAAATTTCAACGGACTGGGAACGTGACGGATGAACGTGCTGGAAAGGTAGGGCGACCGCGTACGGCAACCACAGAGGGCAACGCGCAGCTAGTGCAGCAGGTGATCCGACAGTGGCCTCGGGTTTCCGTTCGCCGTGTTGCAGCTGCGGTCCAAATGACGCCAACGTCCACGTATCGTCTCATGCGCCAGAGTTTACACCTCTATCCGTACAAAATTCAAACGCGGCAACCCCTCAGCGCCGCTACCATTGCTGCACGAGAGACTTTCGCTAACGATATAGTGCACAGGATTGATGACGGCGATATGCATGTGGGCAGCATTTGGTATACTGACGAAGCTTATTTTTACCTGGACGGCTTCGTCAATAAACAGAACTGGCGCATATGGGGAACAGAAAAGCTCCATGTTGCAGTCCCATCGTCCCTGCATCCTCAAAAAGTACTGGTCTGGCCGCCATTTCTTCCAAAGGAATCATTGGCCCATTTTTCAGATCCGAAACGATTACTGCATCACGCTATCTGGACATTCTTCGTGAATTTGTGGCGGTACAAACTGCCTTAGACGACACTGCGAACACCTCGTGGTTTATGCAAGATGGTGCCCGGCCACATCGCACGGCCGACGTCTTTAATTTCCTGAATGAATATTTCGATGATCGTGTGATTGCTTTGGGCTATCCGAAACATACAGGAGGCGGCGTGGATTGGCCTCCCTATTCGCCAGACATGAACCCCTGTGACTTCTTTCTGTGGGGACACTTGAAAGACCAGGTGTACTGCCAGAATCCAGAAACAATGGAACAGCTGAAGCAGTACATCTCATCTGCATGTGAAGCCATTCCGCCAGACACGTTGTCAAAGGTTTCGGGAAATTTCATTCAGAGACTACGCCATATTATTGGTACGCATGGTGGATATGTGGAAAATATCGTACCATAGAGTTTCCCAGACCGCAGCGCCATCTGTTGTTGACAATTGTAACTACTGTAATTTCGGAAGTTTGTCTGCCTGAAAATGTACTGTTGTCCCAAGCATATTGCAACAAACGGTGTATTTCTATCGCTGCTCGTTTAGTTTGTATTGCCATTTCAAATATACCGGTCATTTTTGAAACACCCTGTACGACGTACAGCCTATCACTTGATACCTAATTGTGTTTGTAGATCACAGCAAAGTATGTAGATCAGTGCTTGTAAGGTGCGAAATTATAGCCACCTTACACCCTCACAAATATTGAGTCATGCCACCTCTACAGCCATCCATAATTGCGAAAGTGTTACCGGTGCAGGACTTTGTACGCAACTGAACTCTGGATTATGCCACACGTACCTTTGCTGGGAATCATGTCAGGCGATCTGGGAAGCCGAATCATTCACTCTAATTGTGCAGAATGTTCTCCAAACCAATCGCGATCATACTGTGACCCAGTGACATGTCACATTGTCACCCATGTTTGGGAACATGAACTCCATGAAAGGCTGCAGTTGGTCTCCAAGTAGTCGAACATAACCATTTCTAGTGCATGATCGGTTCAGTTAGACCAGAGAACCCAGTTAGTTCCATGTAAACACAGCCCACACCATTGTGGAGCCACCACAAGCTTGCACAGTGTCCTGTTGACAACTTGTGTCCATGGTTTCCTGGGGTCTGCGCCACCCTGGAACCCTAACATCAGTTCTTACCAACTCATCTGACCAACCCACAGTTTTCAAGTCGTCTAGGTTCCAACCGAAATGAACACGAGCCCAGGAGAGGCGCTGCAGGCCATGTCGTGCTGTTACCAAAGGCACTCACGTCGGTCGTCTACTGCCAAAGCTGGGCGATGTGACCGAGCGGTTCTAGGCGCTTCAGTCCAGAACAGCACTGCTGCTACGGTCGCACGCTCGAATCCTGCCTCGGGCACGGCTCTGTGTGATGTCCTTAGGTTAGTTTTCAGTCTAGGGGACTGATGATCTCAGATGTTAAGTCCGATAGTGCTCAGAGCCATTTGAACCATTATACTGCCACATCCCATTAATGCTAGAGAATTCTGTGACTCATGGTCTAGTGGCTAGCACTGCTGCCTCTGGACCACGGGATCCCGCGTTTGACTCCTGGCCAGGTTGGGGATTTTCTTTGCCCTAGGACCAGGTGTTTGTGTTGTCCTCATCATTTCATCATCATCATCATCATCATCATTTGTGTCAGTGGCTAGATTGGACTGTGTAAAAAACTGGACTGTGTAAAAAAAGTGGAAAAACTGGACTGTGTAAAAAAACTCGACTGTGTAAAAAAACTGGACTGTGTAAAAAACTGGAAAAACTGGACTGTGTGAAAAAACTGGACTGTGTAAAAAAAGTGGAAAAACTGGACTGTGTTAAAAAACTGGACTGTGTAAAAAAAAACAGGACTGTGTAAAAAACTGGTCTGTGTAAAAAACTGGACTGTGTAAAAAACTGGACTGTGTAAAAAACTGGACTGTGTAAAAATTCTGAATTTGTACGAGCGCTGATGACCGCACAGTTGAGCGCCCCACAAACCAAACATAGTTATCATTGGCGCTAGATTTCGCCACACTGTCCCAATGTTTACGTTCGTCGTATATCTCACACCGATTTCTGGGTTTATTTTATGCAGCCTTGCTTGTCTGTTAGCAGTGATAACTGTATGCAAACGTCGTCGTTAAGTGAAGGTCGTTGACCGCTTTGTTGTCCGTGTTGAGAGGTAATGACTGAATTTTGGTATTATTGGCACACTCTTGACACTGTGGATCTCGGAATATTGAATTCCGTAACGATTTACGAAATGGAATGTCCCATGTGTCCAGCTCCAACTACCATTCCGTCGTGCGGCCATAGTCCGTCGGAAACCTTTTCACCTGGATCACATGAATACAAATGACAGCTCCGTTAAAGCGCTGCACTTTTATACCTTGTATACATGATGAAACCGCCATCTACATATTTGCATATCGTTATGACACGACTTTTGTCACCTCAGTGTAATACCCTTCCGTCAGACTAAGTTAATTAGTTGCCTCACAGACTACCGGCCATGTGATAGTATGCACTGTTCGCGACTAATCTTTTCGGCAGTTTGGTAGTGGTAGGACGTTTCTTTCGTTGTACTTTTCGCTTTCTCCGCTAATATCGAATTTATTGCTCTGGAGGTGACTTTTGAATTACTTCGAATATTTTGTGAAACTAATGGTCCTGTGACACTTACTCGGGATTCTGCCGCTGTTCTGAAGGTTCCTTTTTGTTAAGAACGTAGTGCTGTGTTTTGTCCGCTAGGATCTATACAGTCTAATAATGTGGCCGGTCTGCTATTCCGTACGTTCATGTTTTGTTCATTAGGTAGTAGTCCGGAACTGAACTGAACGCCTACCGGAAATTAAAGAACAGGGCATCAATCTGGGCATTTGTATGTACTGTTTTCTGTGTCTCGTTGAGAAACAGAGCGAGTGGCGTTTCACATGATAGTTGTTAACTGAACTAATGTGGATTCCTAAGAAGATTTTCTGTCTTGAGAAATGTCATTATACACGAGCCTGCCGTTTGTGAGGAGTCTTCTGATTTTCCCAGAGTTGGGGTCTATGCGCTATCGCGGGAAGAAATGTGTGAGGATAGCATTGTACAGGGTGTTTCAAAAAGAATATACGTATTTCGAATGCATATGTTTATTAAACTTTAAGACATGCGAATATGAAATTTTACACATATATTTACGAACCTCTCAAGTTCAGATGACAGACGTTCAACATGTCTTCCATCAGCGACAGGAACAATATCATATCGATACTGAAATTCCTCCCATACTCGGGCAAGCATGTCCTTCGGCACTGATGTTATGGCAGTACGGATCAGGTTCTTAACTCTTCCAGGTTCTGTGGGAGTGGTGGTACACAAAAGTTGTCTTTAACGAAACCCCACAGGAAGAAGTCCGAGGGTGTCAAATCCGGTGACCGTGGAGCCCAGCTCGGACACGCTAAGTCGCCAGCTCCTTTACGACCAATCCAACGGTTCGGTAGAGTTTCGTTCAGATATTCACGCACTGGCGACTCCAATGGAGGGGTGCCCCGTCTTCTTGAAAAATGAAGTTGTCTTCGTGCAGCGTTGGAAAGAACCAATTGTGTAACAGCGAAATCCTGCTGACCCGTTAACCGTGTTTCTATCAATGCAGAATGGGCCGTAAACAGATGATCAGGATATCGCTCAAAACACCTTGACTTTGGGCGAATCTCGTACATGTTCAATATGGATTCTGTAGGCCCCAAATTCGAACATCGTGATTGTTTACCTGACCACTAACACGAAAAGTCGCTTCATCACTGAACATGATGCGTTGTGCTAAAGTGTTATCATTGTCAATAGCATCAAGAATCTCGTTACAAAATACCAAACGTTTGCGTTTGTCATCAGGACGCAGAGCATGTAACAGCTGTAACTTGTACGGCTTCACAGCCAACCGACGTCTCAAAACACGCCTAATTGTTGTTGTAGGCAGTTTTAACTCCTGACTGGCACGACGAGTTGATTTTGAAGGACTACGTCGGAAAGCAGTTTGAATTCGTGCAATATTTTCTTCATGAACACGAAGGCGGCCTTTACATACACATCCCGTATCTAGAAACTGTCGATACCATCTGCGAATGTTCCACCCATACGGCGGAGCACTTGGTACCTAAACCAGAAGCGTCTTTGTACTGTAATCAAGGAATTGCACTTCGCAAACTCGATAACACAAAATGATTTAAACCGACAGGAAGCGCAGAATGGCTAAGCAGGGATGGCTAGAGGACAAATGTAAGGATGTAGAGGCACATATCAGTAGGAGTAAGATAGATAGTGCCTACAGGAAAATTGAAGAGACCTTTGGAGATAAGAGATCCACTTGTATGAATATCAAGAGCTCAGATGGAAACCCAGTTCTAAGCAAAGAAGGGAAAGCAGAAAGGTGGAAGGAGTATATAGAGGATCTATACAAGGGCCATGTTCTTGAGGATAATATTATAGAAATGGAAGAGAACATAGATGAAGATGAAACAGGAGATATGATACTGCGTGAACAGTTTGACAGAGCACTGAAAGACCTAAGTCGAAACAAGGCCCAAGGTTCAAATGGTTCAAATGGCTCTGAGCACTATGGGACTCAACTTCTGAGGTCATCAGTCTCCTAGAACTCAGAAGTACTTAAACCTAACTAACCTAAGGACATCACACACATCCATGCCCGTGGCAGGATTCGAACCTGCGACCGTAGCGGTCGCGCGGTTCCAGACTGTAGTACCTAGAACCGCTCAGCCACCCCGACCGGCCAAGGCCACAGGAGTAAACAACATTCCATTCTACATCTACATCTACATGCATACTCCGGAAGCCACCTGACAGCCTTGGGAGAGCCAGGCCTAACAAAGCTCTTACCATCTGGTGAGCAAGATGTATAAGACAGGTGTAATACCCTCAGACTTCAAGAAGAATATAATAATTCCAATCCCAAAGAAAGCAGGTGTTGACAGATGTGAAAATTACCGAACTATCAGTTTAATAAGTCACCGCTGCAAAATACTAACGCGAATTCTTTACAGACGAATGGAAAAACTAGTAGAAGTTGACCTTGGGGAAGATCAGTTTGGATTCCGTAGAAATATTGGAACACGTGAGGCAATACTGACTTTACGACTTATCTTAGAAGAAAGATTAAGGAAAGGCAAACCTACTTTTCTAGCATTTGTAGACTTAGAGAAAGCTTTTGACAATGTTGACTGGAATACTCTGTTTCAAATTCTGAAGGCGGCAAGGGGTAAAATGCAGGGAGCGAAAGGCTATTTACAGTTTGTACAGAAACTACACTCCTGGAAATTGAAATAAGAACACCGTGAATTCATTGTCCCAGGAAGGGGAAACTTTATTGACACATTCCTGGGGTCAGATACATCACATGATCACACTGACAGAACCACAGGCACATAGAAACAGGCAACAGAGCATGCACAATGTCGGCACTAGTACAGTGTATATCCACCTTTCGCAGCAATGCAGGCTGCTATTCTCCCATGGAGACGATCGTAGAGATGCTGGATGTAGTCCTGTGGAACGGCTTGCCATGCCATTTCCACCTGGCGCCTCAGTTGGACCAGCATTCGTGCTGGACGTGCAGACCGCGTGAGACGACGCGTCATCCAGTCCCAAACATGCTCAATGGGGGACAGATCTGGAGATCTTGCTGGCCAGGGTAGTTGACTTACACCTTCTAGAGCACGTTGGGTGGCACGGGATACATGCGGACGTGCATTGTCCTGTTGGAACAGCAAGTTCCCTTGCCGGTCTAGGAATGGTAGAACGATGGGATCGATGACGGTTTGGATGTACCGTGCACTATTCAGTGTCCCCTCGACGATCACCAGTGGTGTACGGCCAGTGTAGGAGATCGCTCCCCACACCATGATGCCGGGTGTTGGCCCTGTGTGCCTCGGTCGTATGCAGTCCTGATTGTGGCGCTCACCTGCACGGCGCCAAACACCCATACGACCATCATTGGCACCAAGGCAGAAGCGACTCTGATCGCTGAAGACGACACGTCTCCATTCGTCCCTCCATTCACGCCTGTCGCGACACCACTGGAGGCGGGCTGCACGATGTTGGGGCGTGAGTGGAAGACGGCCTAACGGTGTGCGGGACCGTAGCCCAGCTTCATGGAGACGGTTGCGAATGGTCCTCGCCGATACCCCAGGAGTAACAGTGTCCCTAATTTGCTGGGAAGTGGCGGTGCGGTTCCCTACGGCACTGCGTAGGATCCTACGGTCTTGGCGTGCATCCGTGCGTCGCTGCGGTCCGGTCCCAGGTCGACGGGCACGTGCACCTTCCGCCGACCACTGGCGACAACATCGATGTACTGTGGAGACCTCACGTCCCACGTGTTGAGCAATTCGGCGGTACGTCCACCTGGCCTCCCGCATGCCCACTATACGCCCTCGCTCAAAGTCCGTCAACTGCACATACGGTTCACGTCCACGCTGTCGCGGAATGCTACCAGTGTTAAAGACTGCGATGGAGCTCCGTATGCCACGGCAAACTGGCTGACACTGACGGCGGCGGTGCACAAATGCTGCGCAGCTAGCGCCATTCGACGGCCAACACCGCGGTTCCTGGTGTGTCCGCTGTGCCGTGCGTGTGATCATTGCTTGTACAGCCCTCTCGCAGTGTCCGGAGCAAGTATGGTGGGTCTGACACACCGGTGTCAATGTATTCTTTTTTCCATTTCCAGGAGTGTAGATGGCAGTTATAAGAGTCGAGGGTTATCAAAGGGAAGCAGTGGTTGGGAAGGAGTGAGACAGGGTTGTAGCCTCTCCCCGATGTTGTTCAATCTGTATAATGAGCAAGCAGTAAAGGAAACAAAAGAAAAATTCAGAGTAGGTATTAAAATCCATGGAGAAGAAATAAAAACTTTTAGGGTCGCCGACGACATTGTAATTCTGTAAGACACAGCGAAGGACCTGGAAGAGCAGCTGAACGGAATGGACCATGTCTTGAAAGGAGGATATAAGATGAAGATCAACAAAATCCAATCGAGAATAATGGAATGTAGTCTAATTAAATGAGGTGATGCTGCAGGAATTGGATCAGGAAATGAGACACTTAAAGTAGTAAAGGAGTTTCACTACCTGGGGAGCAACATAACTGATGATGGTCGAAGTAGAGGAGATTTAAAATGTAGACTGGAAATGGCAAGGAAAGCGATTCTGAAGGAGAGAAATTTAAGTGTCAGGAAGTCTTTTCTGAAAGTATTTGTATGGAGTGTAGGCATGTATGAAAGTGAAAAGTGAACGATAAATAGTTTGGACAAGAAGAGAATAGAAGCTTTTGAAACGTGCTACTACACAAGAATGCTGAAGATTAGATGGGTAGATCACATAACTAATGAGGAGGTATTGAATAGAATTGGGGAGAAGAGGAGCTTGTGGCACAACTTGACGAGAAGAAGGGATCGGTTGGTAGGACATGTTCTGAGACATCGAGGGTTCACCAATTTAGTACTGGAGGGCAGCGTGGAGGGTAAAAATCGAAGAGGGAGACCAAGAGATGAATACACTAAGCAGATTCAGAAGGATGTAGGCTGCTGTAGGTACTGGGAGATGTAGAAGCTTGCACAGGATACAGTAGCATGGAGAGCTGCATCAAACCAGTCTCAGGACTGGAGACCACAACAACAACAAAAAACTATGTATATGTTTCTCCAATAGCCGAGCCGAGGCGCAGCGATCGATAGTTTGTACAAAATAATACTTTGTGATACGTATAGTCTTTTTGAAACCCTACGTATTCGGAACATGAAAAGTGAGCCTGCTCCCGAGTGTGTCGCGCCAATCGATGTTCCCCAGGGCGTCAGTGTCCCTCGGGCGGGTCGCCGGACCGGATGCCGGAGCACCTGCGGCATGTTTACGCGGGCTGCGCCGTTGCCTGGATACGGGGCGGGCTGGCGTAATAACAGCGCAGACGGCCCCAGGCCCCGCGGCGACACCCCGCCAGCCTCCCGATTGCAGCTGGGCGCGCCGGTTATCGGCCACCTGTGCGATTGCGTCTGCGGGGCATCCGCTCAGCCGCCGGCCTCTGATTGGCCGAGCCGGGCCGCCGGCCGTTGCCGTAGGCCACTGCCCGGGGCTGACGTCTGTCGCCGCTGCGAGTCTCCCGTGTCTATAAAACATTTCTCGATGGCAGTAATACCAAAGCGGGAATTGTTTTTATGTGTGTTCCGTAATCGTTTTGCAAATTATAATGACTTCATTTAGAGCAGGTAGGTAATTTTCTTTCAGTAATTTAGTTGCCTGCAGACTGCGGCTTTTTTTTTTTATCCACCATGACAGGAAAGAATGATATGCTTCGTTGCGTCAACGGCAGGCTGCTGTAAGGGAAGTGCTACTACTGTGTGGCTGGACTTCCTGGATGAGAAGGTAAATGAGTAGGAAGAAAAAGGAGAAAAAGGAAAAGAAAACTAACATTACTTGAAATTCTGGCCATTAAAAAACACTAGCATAAGAATCCTGGTCCTTAACGACCAGACACTGTTCCATTACTCACCCTTTCTAAAAAGGGGAAAGAAATACAGCAGAAGAAGAAAGGGTAGCTTTGACAGACGAAATACTGAAAGCAGCAGAGGATCAAGTAGGTTAAAAAACGAGGGCTGGTAGAAATCCTTGGGTAACAGAAGAGATACTGAATTTAATTGATGAAAGGAGAAAATATAAAAATGCAGTAAATGAAGCAGGCGAAAACAAATACATACGTCTCAAAAATTAAACCGACACGAAATGCAAAATGGCTAAGCAGGGGTGGCTAGAGGACAAATGTGAGGATGCAGAGGCTTATCTCACTAGGGGTAAGATAGATACTGCCTAGTGGAAAATAAAAGAAGCCTTTGGAGAAAAGGGAACCATTTGTATGAATATCAAGAGCTCAGATGGAAAACCAGTTATAAGCAAAGAAGGGAAGGCAGAAAGATGGAAGCAGTATATAGGGTGGTCCATTGATCGTGACCGGGCCAAATATCTCACGAAATAAGCGCCAAACGAAAAAACTACAAAGAACGAAACTTGTCTAGCTTGAAGGGGGAAACCAAATTGGCGCAATGGTTGGCCCGCTAGATGGCGCTGCCATAGTCCAAACGGATATCAACCGAGTTTTTTTAAATAGGAGCCCCCATTTTTTTTATTACCTATACGTGTAGTACGTAAAGAAATAGGAATGATTTAGTTGGTCCACTTTTTTCACTTTGTGATACATGGCGCTGTAATAGTCACAAACATATGGCTCACAATTTAAGACGAACAGTTGGTACCAGGTAGGTTTATTTAAATTATAATACAGAACGTAGATACGTTCGAACATTTTATTTCGGTTGTTGCAATGTGATACATGTACCTTTGTTAACTCATCATTTCTGAGAACGGCCGGCCGCGGTGGTCTAGCGGTTCTGGCGCTGCAGTCCGGAACCGCGGGACTGCTACGGTCGCAGGTTCGAATCCTGCCTCGGGCATGGGTGTGTGTGATGTTCTTAGGTTAGTTAGGTTTAAGTAGTTCTAAGTTCTACGGGACTTATGACCTAAGATGTTGAGTCCCATAGTGCTCAGAGCCATTTGAACCATTTCTGAGAACGAATGCTGTTACAGCGTGATTACCTGTAAATACCACATTAATGCAATAAATGCTCAAAATGATGTCCGTCAACCTCAATGCATTTTGCAATACGTGTAAATCACATTCCTCTCAACAGCGAGTAGTTCGCCTTCCGTAACGTTCGCACATGCATTGACAATGCGCTGACGCATGTTGTCGGGCGTTGTCAGTGCATCACGATAGCAAATATCCTTCAACTTTCTCCCCAGAAAGAAATTCCGGGATGTCGGATCCGGTGAATGGTACGATGCTTCGACGACCAATCCACCTGTCATGAAATATGCCATTCAATACCGCTTCAACCGCTCGCGAACTGTGTGCCGGACATCCATCATCTTGGAAATACATCGCCATTCTGTCATGCAGTGAAACATCTTGTAGTAACGTCCGTAGAACATTACGTAGGAAATCAGCACACAATGCACCATTTAGATTGCCGTCCAATAAATGGGGGCCAATTATCCTTCCTCCCATAAAGCCGCACCAAACATCAACCCGCCAAAGTCGCTGATGTTCCACTTGTCGCAGCCATCGTGGATTTTTCCGTTGCCCAATAGTGCATATTATGCCGGTTTACGTTACCACTGTAGGTGAATGACGCTTCGTCGCTAAATAGAACGCGTGCAAAAAATCTGTCATCGTCCCGTAATTTCTCTTGTGCCCAGTGTCAGAACTGTACACGAAGTTCAAAGTCGTCGCCATGCAATTCCTGGTGCATAGAAATATGGTACGGGTGCAATCAATGTTGATGTAGCATTCTCAGCACCGACGTTTTTGAGATTCCCGATTCTCGCGCAATTTGTCTGCTTCTTATGTGCGGATTAGCCGCGACAGCAGCTAAATCACCTACTAGGGCATCATCATTTGTTGCAGGTCGTGGTTGACGTTTCACATGTCGCTGAACACTTCCTGTTTCCTTAAATAACGTAACTACCCGGCGAACGGTCCGGACACTTGGATGATGTCGTCCAGGATACCGAGCAGCACACATAGCACACGTCCTTTGGGCATTTTGATCACGATAGCCATACATCAACACGATATCGACCTTTTCCGCAATTGGTAAACGGTCCATTTTAACACGGGTAATGTATCACGAAGAAAATACCGTCTGCACTGGCGAAATGTTACGTGATACCACGTACTTATCCGTTTGTGACTATTACAGCGCCATCTATCACAGAGCGAAAAAAGTGGTTCAACTAAAACATTCATATTTCTTTACGTACTACACGAATCTATAATAAAAAATGGGGGTTCCAATTTTAAAAAACGCATTTGATATCCGTTTGACCTATGGCAGCGCCATCTAGCGGGCCAACCATAGCGCCATCTGGTTTCCCCCTTCAAGCTAGACGAGTTTCGCTACTTGTAGTTTTTTCGTTTGATGCTTATTTCGTGAGATATTTGGCCCGTTCACTATCAATGGACCACCCTGTATAGAGGGTAAACAAGGGCGATGCACTTGAGTGCAATATTGTGGAAATGGAAGAGAACGTAGGTCAATATGAAATGGGAGATATATACTGCATGAGGAAAGGCTCCAGGAGTAGACAACATTCCATAAGGGCTACTGACAGCCTTGGGGGAGCCAGTCCTGAGAAAACTCTACCATCTGGTGAGCAAGATGTATGAGACAGGCGAAATTCCCTCGGACTTCAGGAAGAATATAATAATTCCAATCCCAAAGAAAGCAGGTGTTGTTAGGTGTGAAAATTACAGAACTATCAATTTAATAAGTCACGGCTGCAAAATACTGACTCGAATTCTTTACAGAAGAATGGAAAAACTGGTAGAAGAAGACCTTGGGGAAGATCACTGCGGATTCCATAGAAATGTTGGAACACGTGAGACAATACTGACCCTACGACTTATCTTAGAAGATAGGTTAAGGAAAGGAAAACCTACACTTATAGCATTTGCAGACTTGGAGAAAGGAGGTGGCTTACAAAACACTCGTTCGACCTATACTTGAGTACTGCTCATCAGTGTGGGATCCGTATCAGGTCGGGCTGACAGAGGATATAGCGAAGATCCAAAGAAGAGCGGCGCGTTTCGTCACAGGGCTATTTGGTAAGCGTGATAGTGTTACGGAGATGTTTAGCAAACTCGAAGTGGCAGACTCTGCAAGAGAGGCGCTCTGCATCGCGGTGTAGCTTGCTGTCCAGGTTTCGAGAGGGTGCGTTTCTCTATGAGGTATCGAATATATTGTTTCCCCCTACTTATACCTCCCGAGGAGATCGCGAATGTAAAATTAGTGAGATTCGAGCGCGCACGGAGGCTTTCCGCCAGTCGTTCTTCCCGCGAACCATACGCGACTGGAACAGGAAAGGGAGGTAATGACAGTGGCACGTAAAGTGCCTTCCGCCACACACCGTTGGGTGGCTTGTGCAGTATAAATGTAGATGTAGATGTAGACTCCAAGGTCTGGAAAGAGGACAAGGAGCTGGAGAGCAGTGGAATGACCCCGTGCCCGTCCACACAGCATCCAAACGACGCCATAAGGTAGAGAGTGACACGGCGGCCCACCAGTAACTTGTTTTTCTTTCCGTCTATCCTGCAGACGTCGTGGAGATAAAATTAGATATACTACCGCTCACGCCGTGAGGTACAAGCTGACATTTTCCCAAGCTCTATCCTGAATAGGACGAGAAGAATCTTTATTACACAGTATGACAAATACAAATTCTAAGGTTAAATTGATGGAACTAATCTCAGATCCATTCGAAATACAAGGAGATGGGCTGTTGCGAATACTTCTTAACTGTGTACTTGAGAAAGTATACAAGAATGGCACCAGCAGAAATAAGTCCTCTAAGCTGGCCAATAGACCACTTATGGCAGAGACACGTTATCCGTAGATCGCCTAGAATTTGCAGACGATTTAGCAATATTAACTCGCGACGTATCATCACCCCAACATTAAACTGAATTCTTGAAAAACACTGCAAAAAAAAAAATAGTCGATGTCCAGACAGATTTTGAAAAAAATGAGTACATGACCTGCAACAAACAAGAACCAAAATTCATGGAGACGAAATATGGGAAAATTGAAAAAGTTCCTTAATTTAAATATCTTGGAGAAACCATACAGGAAAATGGAACTGAAATAAAAGCAAACGAAATTAGACGACAAAAGATGCGAACTGCAAACTGACATACCCGAAATTCTACAGCATGAAATGTATCTCAAAGCACACAAAACTAGGATATTACAATGCAGTAATTAAACGAAAATGCCTTTATGGGGCAGGAACACTAATTTTGAACAGGAAAACTGACACTGAAAACATTGAGAGAAGGCAATGCAAAATCACAAGAACAATTCTAGGCTCAAAACTTGTAGATGAACAATATCGGCTCAGCAAATAAAACAATGAAGAAACGTCCACAGTGGCATCAGAAAACTCGGATTAAGATTCTATGGCCACATTAAGAGAATAAACCGAGACAGACTTAAAAAACAAATAGCCGATTTTATTGACGATAGGAGGAAACCCATAAACGGACACGATGAAATGGGTTGGCGAGACCAAAACTGATCTGAAACTTGCAGAAATTACTGCCGAAGGTGTCCATAACTGCGAAATCTTCGGGTCAAGACGTCACAAGTGGCAAGTTGACCAAGAGAATAAACCAAAGAAGAAGACTGGTACAACATGGTATGAAAGAGTAACGAAGCCCATAGGAAGAGAATGAAAGAAAAATGGGCGAAAAGAAAGGCAAACATCCACCTCTAAGTACTTTTCGTGATCCTAATGGGCTTATTCGCAAACAATAATAATTGCAGTGATTTGCAATTCGTACTGTTGTAACGTCCATTGTCACTTCCTCCTGTTGTTACAAATGCCAAAGGCATGTTTGCACTAATGCAGACCATGAGTTATACCGTGTCCCACAAGTGCTCAGATGGGTACAGGTCAGCTGATCGCGCTGGCGAGGGAAGCTGACCAACGACGTGGAACGCGCGAGGGCCAGCGTCAGATTTTCTACTCTTAAGTGTACGTGGGTCGCTGAAGAAAACAAGCGTTTATCTTGACTGGAAAAAAAATGTGTAGTTCATTGCCGTTTTCAAGGAGGGCCATCGAACAGAAGAACAGAACATAGACCCGTATCGCTGACGACAGTGTGCTGTAGGATTTTGTAGCACATTTACACTCACTCATTATGACCTTTCTGGAGACCGGGAATATCCTCTGCTGGAATCAACATGCATTTCGCAGTGATCGTGTGATGCCATGGTCGCTCTGTGTACAAGACCCAGAGGCCAGTAGACGCTGGCTGCTGCTCAGGTTGAAGCCGTGTTCCTTGACTTCCAAACTGTCCACAGATGAATATAATACGTGTATATAGAGAAAAACAGACCACTAGATTGATATCATTCTAGCAAATAAAACAGAGACTCTTCTCAGTTTGTGTGCATATCGTGAAGGGGGAGATTTGAAAGTGATCTGATCTTCAGATTAATTTTAATCCAACCTGTAGACCTCCGGTCAGGTGTTCCGTATTTGAGCTTTATCTACCAAGTCCTGTCTAGGACCCTTAAAACTCTGCATTAGGAATTGTGAAAAACCTTATATAGAGAAGTCGAAATGCTAGAAAATTATACCTAAAGCGCAGAAGATCTGCGGTTGGTCGACGTTTGGTGCAGTTACTGCCAGCTGACATTCATCTTAAACAAACGTAACGCATTGCGGATAAACAGGTGAAATATCCTTTAGTGTATAGTCACACGGTTTCCGGAAAATCACTGGGAGCAGTCACATCGGTGAAGTTCTAATGGTTCAAATGACTCTGAGCACTATGAGACTCAACTTCTGAGGTCATCAGTCCCCTCGGTTAAGTAATTGCGAGTGTGCGCAAGAAGCGACTGAAAGTGGAACACAAAAACTGGCTGTAGAAAAGACAGGTGTCAGGCTGCGATTCACTGGAAAAAACGCGAGGAAGAGTAGTCCCCAACGAAGTAGGTAGCCTACATAGCCTTCGTTCGTCCGAGATTTGTGTTGGTCCATAGTATGGTGCTCTTAACAGACAGGATGTATATAGGAAATAGAGAATATTCAAAGAAGAGCAGCGCGTGTGGTGGCAGGTTCGTTTAGCAAGACGGAAAGCTGAACGGAGAAGTCCATTCGAACTCCTATGGCGAACATTACAAGGGAAGCGTTGTACATTGGGATGCACTTTACTGTCAAAATTCCGAAAACATACACTTTTAGAAGAGCCAACCGAAATATTTTCTGCTACGGCCACCTCACAAAAGCCGGCCAGGGTGGCCGAGCGGTTTTAGTTTGGAACCGCGCGACCGCTACGGTCGCAGGTTCGAATCCTGCCTCGGGCATGGATGTGTGTGATGTCCTTAGGTTAGTTAGGTTTAAGTAGTTCTAAGTTCTAGGGGACTGATGACCTCAGCAGTTAAGTCCCATAGTGCTCAGAGCCATTTCAACCATTTTTGAACCTCACAAAAAGACCGTGAGGGTAAAACAGCCCAAGATTGGGGCTCATCCATAAGCGTAACAATTGCTCTTCACGCACATCATTCTCGGCTGGAACACGAAAGGGGGCGTGTCAGTAGTGCACAAAGTATCCTCCGCCACATACCATCAGGTGGTTCGTGGTGTACAGATGAGGACGTGCATGTAGAAGTTAGTACATGGAATTTATCTTGCTGTATGTGTATTTCATTATCAACGTACGCGAGAACGGCAACATAACGGACTGTGTTATTGTAAGCATTGTTCCAGTATCACTGCTTAAAACGTTCACTGATTTTTACGACCACTGTTTCGCAAGATTTCCATTTTCAAGTCCGTCTACGCTGTCCTGAGGTATACATAACATCTAATGTGACCTTACCTGGTAACTGTTCTCGTTGTATTTCACGTTAAATTCTAAAAATCATTTCACGTCGATTTTATGCTGTTTTATACAGTGTACCGTAATATTTTGATATGATATTGTAAATATTTCCTGTAATTTTTTGACAGTTCACACTAAAGAAGTGTTATATTTACATAGTATACGTACTTGTATGTATTTAGTGTATGTATTTACATAGCCTTGATTACATAAAAATGAAACATCTATGTGTGATCTGTCAAAAAATTACAGGAAATATTTACAATATCATAGCAAAATATTGCACCACATTGTACAAAACAGCACAAATTCATGTGAAATCGATATCTTTTAGAATTTCACGTGAAATATAACGAGATCAGTCACCGGACACAGTCACAACAGGTTTTATACACACGTCAGGACAACGTAGACTACTTGAAAATGGAAATTTTCCGAAACAGCTGTCGTAATAATCAATAAATATTTAAAGCACAGATACTGGAACCTTACTTACAATGTCCTTTCAAGACATATATTTCACTGCAGGCCCAATCATCGAGAAACCAATGGACTGTATAATGTTTATATTTGTCCTGTACTTTTCAGTACCCGTACGCCTTCAGTGTACACTGAAGATTTACGGGTATTGCAGAACGCCCTTCCACCCTCCCGCCACCCCCCCCGTTTCTTTGGTTGTTGACATGCCAGAAACTGGCGGCCAAGGAGTGGCCGAGCGGTTCTAGGCGCTGCAGTCTTGAACCGCGCGACCGCTGCGGTCGCAGGTTCGAAACCTGCCTCGGGCATGGATGTGTTTGACGTCCTTAGGTTAGTTAGGTTTAAGTAGTTCTAAGTTCTAGGGGACCGATGACCTCAGATGTTAAGTTCCATAGTGCTCAGAGCCATTTGAACCATTTAGCCTGGCGGCCATAAATGTTGACAAGACTGAAAGTGCTCATGGATAAACGCAGTGTTGCACCATACCACTGATCTCTCCCTTTTCGCCTTTAGCTAGGTCATTTTCCTCGCGCGCATGTTTGTGTGCGTGCGTGTGCGTGTGTGTGTGTGTGTGTGTGTGGAGGGAGTTCTACACTTTGAGGAAATCTGAGGGGAAGTCCGGCAAGTGGCACTGTTGCTATTAGTCAGCTTCTTACTAACGATTTTTGAATGTCTCAGCTGACATTCTGGAATCAATATGGTTGCCAATTGTGCTGTGGTCGGCGTGTGATCATGAAAGGTTGCTCATCTGATGCAACGGAACCGTTGGACTGAATGCCACTGTGGACTGGAATTTGTACGAACAGCATGTCCTTGTGCCACGAATCACTCGCGCGGGCTTTGGTAAAAATCTGACAACTTGTAAGATGGCAAGAACTATGCCCCTTACATGAAGTCATTGAAGATCACCTAACTCACATTGAGCGTACAGTAGGGCTGAACAAAAAAAATTACTTACAAGGCACAATGCATCTTGTAGAGGGTACAGTATGGATGTATTGGAATAATTAATGTCGGGTGATGGTTTTAAAGTAATTCACATGACATGAAAACTTTGTGGAAACGAGTCGATTTACTGGACGCTAGTTTACCCCAGGGAAGCATTTAGAGTTGACCGTGGCCGGCTGGGGAGCGGCTAAGGGAAGCGACAATAGGGAACTTAGGGCAGCTCAAACTCTGAGAAAGCGGTAACGCGGCGCGGCCTCCAGCCGCCTTAAGATGAGTGACAGTGAGTGGGTGGTTGACCCCGACTCCATTCTGGTGTACCGGGAAACAGACGGAGAAGTTGTACGCCTGTTGATAAATGCCCGTCATCCCGTTTTCTGTGGAACATGCGAGAAAGCCGCGCAAAGCTACGGTGGAGCAGTCAACAGAGGTCAAAATGTGCGTGTTCGTGACTATAGCAACTTCACGGTCAATTCACGGTCCACAGAGCCTGAAGTAAATCAGGTGAAGAGCAACAGCATGAAATACGCCGGCCTCTGATGGGAATGTAGGACCGAGGAATTTGAAGTACTCTCCTGGGAGTCAGAATTCCGGAAAAATTGGTGTTTGTGCAGACGCTAACCTCGATGGGTGGCCTGGGAAGAGCGAAATAGCAGAAGTTGAGAGGAAGGGAAATTTTGTGGGAATTTGTTCACTTCCCAGAGCAGGCACTGGTCGGCGCTGGGAAGCGACGCATAATTAACGCGACTTGCGCTGCAATTGGCGTAAGTGATTTTGCTGGAGGGGAAACCGAGGCGAAGAGCGGACTGCGAGAAGTCTCCGTAGAGGTCTTCTGTTCCCAGCTTGCCTAGAGTGCGGACGTGGCGTTCTTTACTCAGCTTGCCTGAGAAAGAGTGGGCATCTCTACAGTTTCGGGCTTAGCAAATGGAACAATTGAGCTTGGAGATAGGAAGTTTTGGTTCAACTATGTACTGAGCAAGATAGCTAGCAGTGAATAGACGAGCGCAGCCTTGCAGCACCACGAGGTCGGCCGACGTCTGCACAACGACGCCGCTGCGCCACTCTGTATTCGGTGATATTGCGCCCGCTCCGGCCACTGATTAATTTGCTGGATCACGTCGGCAAAGTTTCCATGAGGGTTTCATGGTCCGTGTATCGTAGAATTCTTCTCGTACTTCGCATTACGCCTGGGTCAGTCGATAGGAATTACTTTTGATTTATCGCGCTGTACTCTAAGCAAACGCAATTTATTACCACTGCATATTAGGAGAGTCATGTAATGTGATGATTGTAAGTCGTGAGTTAAAATAAATCTGTACTAATCGACTGCATCTGTTTCCAAACAAGTAGTTGAAATCCCAAGTCACTTTCTTAATTAATTTTATGTTCAACATTTGCATCTGGTGTTCAATAGCTGAATATAACTTCAATGTGCATCCCTTCTTAATTAAAAGGGATCAATTCTGAATCAATTAATGTCAACACTGCCACCGCAGTTCAATCAGGAGTTTCTTTGCGTTATCCGACATTGCGGCAGTTTTGCACTCTCTGTTGATCTGTTAGTCAATTACCTGGGGTGAACACACGCCAAAACCAGCTAAGTGACGGGTGGGGTGTTACAAACTCATTTTCAATGTGTTGAGAAACTGTTCGCTAGCATCGTCTTGCCTTGCTAGAGCTCAGAATACAACCGATGACATTCAGATAATTGCACAAATTGTTCCTGTCAACTGTGTCCTAACTTACCTACAATGTTCACTAACGCAGGACGTTGCTAGAGATGAAATACCACTTTTTCAACGAGGCAGGTATAGTTATTACGACGTCAACTTTCTAATACCTAGTACACTTTGCTTACCGTTTCCTAGTATGGAATTTTGAATATGTCCCTTACCGTCTTCTGTCAGAAATCTCTGCAGATTTCATGCTTCCATGTGACGTATTTAGAGAAGAGCATTGTTCGTGTCCCACATTTGCCTCCAAAAGTATCCTGGAAATACAACTCATTTCTAACACAGATGAATGTTTCTTAATCTTGAATAGCTTTGTATCGAAAGCTTCTCTGTTCTCTTCACAGATCTACTGTTACAGCACTATTTTTGCATAGCAATAATAACAGTAAGTAAACAACCAATCGCTGTTGTGCAATGTAATGGCACAAGTCCTTCTAGGTTATTTGCAGCACACTGTCAGAAGTCGTGGGACTTAACAACGTGCAAATTACTCAACAGTCCATGAATTGGTGGTAATCTTATGTTGATTACGAGCAGTCTTTATAAGGTTCTCGAAATTCACTTCCCATGCTAAGACGTTTCAGAACGGAGCTGAGATGCACGGAGAAATGAATTATCTGATTTGGGGCAAGATGTATCTAGCCGCTCTCTTTAATGTATTTGTATCAGTGTAAGGACCTTGAAGCTATGGAGACGAAAACTATATGGGAAACCTAATATTTCTTCATCTGCAAGTATCACTCTACATTCTTGCGCAAGAGCTTTCAGTAGTTCGGGAGTCTTCCCTAGTTGTCCTCTCGGATTTTTTTCAACGTGTCTTAACATAATTTTTGGCCAGGTCAGACTGCAGTACTGCATTTTTTCCTTATAGATTTTTTAGTGTAGAGTAACTGTTGATTTTACCTTAATTTTGATTATGTCTTTGCAAATTCTCTTCAGCCAGCACTTATAGTTATGTTCCTTTCTCTTGTATGCTGTTTTCTTTTTTTCTCCGGGTTCAGTCTGCTTCGCTTCCCCCTTCGAAGTACTGCTCCTCTTTTCCACAGAATTTGGTATTTATCAAACATATTTTTATCTCATTTTGAAATTACTCAACATACTGCTCCGCGGATTTACACTATCAGACAAAAAATATAAAAATGCACTACCAAGGAATTATCCGATTGGGACGGAGATGAGTAGAAGTGATGTACATGTACAGACACACAAATGATTACAATTTCAGGAAACTTGGAGGATTTATTCAAGCGAAAGAACTCCACAAATTGAACAAGTCAATAACGCGTAGATCCACCTCTGGGCCTTGTGCAAGCAGTTATTCGACATGACACTGGTTGAAAAAGTTCTTGGACCTTCCCCTGAGGAACATCGTTCCAAATTCTGTGCAAATTGCGTTTTAGACTGTAAAAATCCTTAGATGGTTGGAGAGGCTTGCCCATTATTTTTCAAACGTTGTCTGGCAACACAGAACATCACTCCTGGTTCCCGAGCCATATGACAGGCGCTAGTTAGGTTCGTATCCTAGGGCGTCTCCACACCCCTCTTAGATCTGGAATCTTGTTGACTGGAGTAGAATTGTCTTCTGTGATGAGACCCGCTTCGAGATGAGCCCTGATGACGAGTGAAGATGTGTCTGGAGACGCCCCAGACAGAGGTGGGATACGAACTTGACTGTTGCCCGCCATACGGTACGACAACCAGGAGTGATGGTCCGGGATGCCAAACCCAACCTTGGCCAGCAAGGTCGCCTCATCTCTCCCCAATTGAGAACGTTTGGAGGATCGTGCACAGGACCCTCCAACCATCTCTCCGGATTTTGACGATCTAAAGCGCCAATTGGACATAATTTGGCACGATATCCCTCGGGATGACATACCGCAACTCTACCAATCAGTGCCAAGCCAAATGACTGCTTGCATAAGGGTCAGAGACGGATCAACGCTTTACTGACTTGCTCAATTGTGAAGTTCTTTCTCTTGAGTAAATCATCCAATTTTTCTGAAACTGTGATCATTTGTTTGTCTATACATGTAAATAACATCCACCGATTTTGTGACCCATTCGAATAATTCCTTCGTTGTGTGTTGTTCTTTTCTTTTCAGAGTATATTTGGAAAAGTTGTTTGACGGATTTGTATTAATTGTCTGCACCTATACATATCTAGAAACAGTTTAAATGAGTCTCCAGCCTCGGCTTGACCCGTGCGACTACTCCGAAGTCAATAATTAAAAGACCTGTAGCTGTCTAACTGCTGTCAGGAAAATTCCGAGATCCCATTAATGGACTGGAATACGTGCAGTGCTAACTGTTCATAAACCACCTCCAATTGGCTGCTGGCAACTCTACAACAGCAAAACAGGAGTACAGTTGAAAGTCTATAGGGAAAGTGTCACACAAAAACGTACTCTCAGATTTAAACAAAAAAAAAAAAAAAAAAGAGGGCTGTTTGGTTCCGTAATCTGGCTTGAGGTCTCTGTCCACAAAGCGTCAGCACATTTGCTATAAACGGAACGGCAACACGAGCGAAACAACTCCACTCGAAACTCACACCTGAGCGCGGACTCGCACTTTCGAATTATCTTAATTTTCCGTACTACAAGAAATTGATCACGAAGGATCACTTCCCTCCGTTCTTCAAAAGCACAACGAGAAACCTCGGAAGGCACAGTAATTCTATACCCACGAAGGCATCCGACTACTCGATTTCCCGAACTCCAAAACGCTCCACGAAATGACATGTAGACATTCCAGCCAATCAGGATATCGGGAGCAGAATGTCTGCATTATCATCAGCTATTTCCTACAGTGCTTCCGTGAAGTGTTGCTTCTTGTCGGGAGTTTCAGGAAGTTTCCCTGCCAAAATGGGAAAATCACTCGAAGTTCAGCCGGCCTCGTACGCCCAAACGGCTACCCATTTAAGGGGACTAGGGAAAGAGCGGCCCATTTCCTGCAAACTCGAGGAAACATCTTCCCGTGACGTACACAAATGCCACAGAAACGAGCAAACAGTCGCGTTCCCGAAATGTCATGTTGCGAGCAAAACTTTGACGCTATTACATGGCACGTTGAACGTAATAGACATGTCATACATCTATGCTGTGGGTAAGTAGTACCCACTTTATTGTAGTATTATTTCATTTAATACATCGCAATGTTAGATGCGATTCATATGACTGCACTGGTACTCCAGATGTCCTCAAGTACGGAGGCAGTAGGTACTGAGGTCCCGTATCATCTGCTGTGTGTTTAAACAGCAAACACTGGTCTCTCCAGACAAACAGGATGAGAAGCTGACAAGACCAGAAGCCGCCGCTACGCACACTCGGATAGGAAGGCTATGGCCTGTAACACAGTCAAGTCCAACAGCTATTTGCCTCTAGTGACCTCAGTAACGATGTAGCCTTAAACTCTAATCTTACATTACGGAGCGAGGTGTTGGTGAGCTACGAAACGAGTCGTATTCAAGAAGAATGGTGTTTAAACATTTTTCCGGCCATCATGATTTACGGTATATGTCAGACGAACGCTAGTAAGATGCCAACTGTTGCCTTCTCCCCTGTTCTTCCAATCGCAGCAAATGCTGGACCTCTAATGAGCGGTAAATAAACAGAACGTTAAATACACCACTGGCCATTAAAATTGCTACACCAAGAAGAAATGCAGATGATAAACGGGTATTCATTGGAAAAATTTATTATACCAGAACTGCCATGTGATTACATTTTCACGCAATTTGGGTGCATACATACTGAGAAATCAGTACCCAGAACAACCACCTCTGGCCGTAATAACGGCCTTGATACGCCTGGGCATTGAGTCAAACAGAGCTTGGATGGCGTGTACAGGTTCAGCTGCCCATGCAGCTTCAGCACGATACCACAGTTCATCAAAAGTAGTGACTGGCGTATTGTGACGAGCCAGTTGCTCGGCCACCATTGACCAGACATTTTCAGTCGGTGAGAGATCTGGAGAATGTGCTGGCCAGGGCAGCAGTCGAACATTTTCTGTATCCAGAAAGGCCCATACAGGACCTGCAACATGCGGCCGTGCACTATCCTGCTGAAATGTAGGGTTTCGCAGGGATCGAATGAAGGGTAGAGCCACGGGTCGTAACACATCTAAAATGTAACGTCCACTGTTCAAAGTGCCGTCAATGCGAACAAGAGGTGACCGATACGTGTAACCAATGGCACCCCATACCGTCACGCCGGGTGATACGCCAGTATGGCGATGACGAATACACTCTTCCAATGTGTGTTCACCGCGATGTCACCAAACACAGATGCGACCATCGTGATACTGTAAACAGAACCTGGATTCGTCCGAAAAAATGACGTTTTGCCATTCGTACACCCGGGTTCGTCGTCGAGTACACCATCGCAGGCGCTCCTGTCTGTGATGCAGCGTCAAGGGTAACCGCAGCACTGGTCTCCGAGCTGATAGTCCATGCTGCTGCAAACGTCGTCGAACTGTTCGCGCAGATGGTTGTTGTCTTGCAAACGTCCGCATCTGTTGACTCAGGGATCGAGACGTGGCTGCACGATCCGTTGCAGCCATGCGGATAAGATGCCTGTCATCTCGACTGCTAGTGATACGAGGCCGTTGGGATCCAGCACGGCGTTCCGTATTACCCTCCTGAACCCACAGATTCCATATTGTGCTAACGGTCATTGAATCTCGACCAACGCGAGCAGCAATGTCGCGATACGATAAACCGCAATCGCGATAGCCTACAATCCAACCTTTATCAAAGTCGGAAACGTGATGGCACGCATTTCTCCTCCTTACACGAGGCATCACAACAACGTTTCACCAGGCAACGCCGGTCAACTGCTGTTTGTGTATGAGAAATCGGTTGGAAACTTTCCTCATATCAGCACGTTGTAGGTGTTGCCGCCGGCGCCAACCTTGTGTGAATGCTCTGAAAAGCTAATCATTTGCATATCACAGCAGCTTCTTCTTGTCGGTTAAATTTCGCGTCTGTAGCACGTCATCTTCGTGGTGTAGCAATTTTAATGGCCAGTAGTGTAAAAACGTCCTTCTAACGTTATTTCACTCATAATAGGCATGCGATCTTCAAACGTCCACGAGATATAGTAACAGTCGCAAAAGCCTGTGAACTAACAGTTTACTATTGTAGCTTGCTCTCCTTCGTAATACTGTCTCTCCCCATAAATTACTCCACACGACGCTAAATATGCAAGCGCAAATTCCAATTTAGGCTCTAGTCTTTATTGTTCATCTGTCGTCATCACAAATTAACAACACAAATAGCAATAGTAACACAATGTTCCTGACAATATTCATTTTCCACTGTTCATGCTGTGTTCAATCACAACCCTTTTTGAATCCGTTTGAACTCTTAATACGACTGAGAACAACACTTACGCCCTGAAGGCGCGCGAAGCCAAAGACAATGACGAAACTTATCGATTCCGAAGATATTATCAAACCAGACATGAAACGTATTAGAGTAATTTTACATGGAAAGCTTCATCCTGGGAGCGGCCTATTGCTATGCTTCACCTCCCTCTCTTATTTACTTTTACCTCAGTCTATTACAAATAGGACACTAAAAATCAGCGTAAAGAAAAATGTTTCATAATTAGTATGGAACATTACTGGGAAAAATCACGCAGCGCGCCATTCCAATGGAAAACTTAAATAATACGAGAAAATTCCTATAGACACTTGAAACATCTAAATATTTACGGTTCCTCCTTATGCCTCATATAACTTAAAATTGTACCTAGCAAAAGCACACAAACAAAAAAATCATCTTCCAA
Organism: Schistocerca cancellata; assembly: GCF_023864275.1. Classification (NCBI taxonomy): domain Eukaryota; kingdom Metazoa; phylum Arthropoda; class Insecta; order Orthoptera; family Acrididae; genus Schistocerca; species Schistocerca cancellata. The sequence goes on along the minus strand of NC_064631.1, from coordinate 716,129,469 downwards.
TAAATAGCGATTTGATGAAAATATCAATTCTAAAAGTACTTGACAAAAGCGATGGAACAACATATTTATTGTGGGCCTTGTACTTGCCCTCTAGGAATGAGAAATATTTATTTATCGTTGACATGACATGCGTAAACGAACTGTTACTTTTTGTGGAAAACAATACGACAAAAATACTAATTATCTCACTGTGATGTATGCGAGAAGCAGTATCAATATTTCAGGATAATGGGTGGTTTTAGAACAATGAAACAACAGAAATAGATTTTCAGAATTACCCTACTTTTGTTCGGGCCTTCATATATGAAAGACGTATGGAGACGTATGTGTTTTGTGACACATTTCTGGTAAATATATGCTGTTATTTATGACCAACCACTTATTTCAGTAGCGGTAGCATTGTGTGAAAATGTAATAGTACGTTTTTTTTCAGAAATTAATAACGTGCGGTAGAGCGCGAGTTGTAATTTGTACTGCTGGCAGCCATTTGCAAGACGGCAGATTCTTGTTCAAATTAATCGAATCTTGTAAAGAAAAAATGAAGAGGGCTTACAAGTATTTCATGAGTAAACATACTAAAGTAATGTTAATTTCATTCATTTTGCAGAGTCATATCGATATTGGACATTCTTTTGGTTGTCGCTTCACAGCTATCTTTTGTTCAAGTGATGAGATTTTCACTGTTAATAAAGTTATCAGCTTTGAATTAAAAATAAGTATACCATGCAAAAGGTGTTCCTCCACACAAACCCACGAAAGTATCAATCATTCTTTCAATGAAAGGATATTTGATTGCAACCCTAAGATATTTCTACATGTAAAAGCTTGAAGTGCTTCACACCAATCTGTTCCTAATTTATATATACATATATATACATATAATAAATTAGGAACAGACCGGTGTAAGCCGACATTCCGAGGTGGTTTATTTATCGGGCACGTGAATATCGAAAGACTTAACAGCATCAAGAATAACAATAGTCGCCCGTGATAAGAAGTTGTAGCGAATATGTTATTTGTAGCCTTATGTGATCTTACGACGTATTATTAACAGCGAAAGTATACAGATACACACATACAGCACAAAAAATCACTACAGACTCTTCACCATCAGTTTGTAGAATTGGCACACATAAGTCCTTGGGAGCCTTCACTATATCATCGGCATTGTGACGGGCGCTTACTCACAATAGTTGGCGCACATATAAATCGGCTAACAGATGAATAGAAACCTTCTTGCCCTAGCCAGACATTTCTCAAACAATGCTGCTAGTACATAAAGGGTGTCTCTCCTAAGAGTCGGTTGGCGCATTTACTTTGGTGTTTCGAAGGGCATTTGCAATTTACCCTCTGCATTGTGTATCTGGAGTCAGCCCAGAGAAACACTGTTCCTCACGTCTTTCATGCGACGTCCAGTCTCGATAGAGAGCGTCGGTTTGTTTCCCATTACAAATAAAATTATTTTTAAAGTAAAATTGAAGGGTCCGTTCGAAAGAGCGGTCCAAAATTAGCCTAGTGCGACATTCGTTTTATCAACAGGGACAGTAAAACACGAGGAGTAGGCAGTTCTCCAGCAGCGATAGCTACTGCCAACCCTGCAGCGTTGCCAAGTCGATGCTGGATTGCTGCTTATTCTTCTAATTTTACGGTCCCTGGCAACTCTTATCGTTAAAACAAATATCGACAAAACGATTATTGCACTAGACTAGTCTGGGACCGCTATATCGCATGGACTCCTAAAATTCCGCTTTAAAAATTAGTTTGTTTGTAATGAGAAACAAACAGGCGCATTCCGTTGAAACTGGGCGTAGCAAGAAAGACGTGAGGAACTGTATTTGTCTGAGCTAAGTCCAGCTACACAATGCGAAAACTAAATTGCAAATATCTGCTTGAACACCAGAGAAAATGCGATTAGCGATTCTTAGGAGAGACACCCAACATACAATATACACAGAAGAGCCAAAGAAACTGGTAGACCTCCCTATTATCGTGTAGGGACCCCGCAGACACGCAGAAGTGCCGCAGCACGACTTGGCATGGACTCGTCTGATGTCAGAAGTAGCGATCGAGGGAATTGACACCACGAATCCTGCAGGGTTGTCCATAAGTCGGTAAGAGTAAGAGGGGTGGAGATCTCTTCTGAACAGCACGTTGCAAGGCATCCCAGATATGCTCAATAACGTTCATGTGTGGGCAGTTACGTGGCCAGCGGATGTGTTTAAACTCAGAAGAGTGTTCCTAGAGCCCCTCTGCAGCAAGTCTGGACGTGTGGGGTGTCGCATTGTCCTGCTGGAATTTCCCAAGTCCGTCGGAATGCACAATGGACATGAATGGATACAGGTGATCAGACAGGATGCTTACGTACGTGTCACCTATCGGAGTCATATCTAGGCGTATCAGGGGTCCCATATCTCTCCACCTGCACACGCCCGCTGCTGATATTCAGGGTCCATGGATTCTTGAGGTTGTCTCCATACCTGCACACGTCTATCCGCTAGATGCGATTTCAAATGAGACTCGTACGACCAGGCAACAAGTTTCCAGTTATCAACAGTCCAATGTCGGTGTTGACGGGCCCAGGCGAGGCGTAAAGCTTTGTGTCGTGCAGTCATCAAGGGTACACGAGTGGGCATTCGACTCTGAAAGCCGATATCAATGATGTTTCGTTGAATGATTCGCACGCTGACACTTGTTGATGGCCCAGCACTGAATCCTGCAGCAATTTGAGGAAAAGTTGCACTTCTGCCACGAAGAACGATTCTCTTCAGTCGTCGTTGGTCTCGTTGTTGCAGGATCTTTTTCCGGCCGCAGCGATGTCGGAGATGTGATGTTTTACCGGATTCCTGATATTCACGGTACTATCGTGTTATGGTCGTAAGGGAAAATTCCCACTTCATCGCTACGTCGGAGATGCTGTGCCCCATCGCTCGTGCGCTGACTATAATAATACGTACAAACTAACTTAAATCTTGATGACCCGCCATTGTAGCAGTAGTAACAGATCCAACAATTGCGCCAGACCCTTGTTGTTTTACATAGGCGTTGCCGACCGCAGCGCCGTATTCTGCCTCTTTACATATCTCTGTATTTGAATATACATGCCTATACCAGTTCCTTTGGCGCTTCAGTGTGTATGCACGAAACTAGTTGATGAACTCGACCACTTAACATGCAAACGCACACGTAGGGTGCATCACTTCCAAAGAACTAAAAAGTAATGAATGCCATAGAAACTGACTGAAAAGTCTATTAAACCCCCCTTCAAAATAGCCTATGCACTATTTCAAATCTTCCGAAATTTAGAAAAGATAGCAAAATAAATGCGCAAGCGCTAATGATTATCGTAACACTGGAAACAAAAAATCTTATAGTTTACTAAAACACAATCGTCATTGAGTCAATCAGGGAAATACATACTCATTGTGATAGAACATTTTGTCGCTGCTATACAAACACAAAACGTGAAAAATTGCAAAAACTACGAGGGCAGTTCAATAAGTAATGCAACACATTTTTTTTCTGAAACGGGGGTTGTTTTATTCAGCATTGAAATACACCAGGTTATTCCCCAATCTTTTAGCTACACAACACTATTTTTCAACGTAATCTCCATTCAATGCTACGGCCTTACGCCACCTTGAAATGAGGGCCTGTATGCCTGCACGGTACCATTCCACTGGTCGATGTCGGAGCCAACGTCGTACTGCATCAATAACTTCTTCATCATCCGCGTAGTGCCTACCACGGATTGCGTCCTTCATTCCAAACATATGGAAATCCGACGGTGCGAGATCGGGGCTGTAGGGTGCATGAGGAAGAACAGTCCACTGAAGTTTTGTGAGCTCCTCTCGGATGCGAAGACTTGTGTGAGGTCTTGCGTTGTCATGAAGAAGGGGAAGTTCGTTCAGATTTTTGTGCCTACGAACACGCTGAAGTCGTTTCTTCAATTTCTGAAGAGTAGCACAATACACTTCAGAGTTGATCGTTTGACCATGGGGAAGGACATCGAACAGAATAACCCCTTCAGCGTCCCAGAAGACTGTAACCGTGACTTTACCTGCTGAGGGTATGGCTTTAAACGTTTTCTTGGTAGGGGAGTGGGTGTCGCGCCACTCCATTGATTGCCGTTTTGTTTCAGGTTCGAAGTGATGAACCCATGTTTCATCGCCTGTAACAATCTTTGACAAGAAATTGTCACCCTCAGCCACATGACGAGCAAGCAATTCCGCACAGATGGTTCTCCTTTGCTCTTTATGGTGTTCGGTTAGACAACGAGGGACCCAGCGGGAACAAACCTTTGAATATCCCAACTGGTGAACAATTGTGACAGCACTTCCAACAGAGATGTCAAGTTGAGCACTTTGTTGTTTGATGGTGATCCGTCGATCATCTCGAACGAGTGTGTTCGCACGCTCCGCCATTGCAGGAGTCACAGCTGTGCACGGCCGGCTCGCACGCGGGAGATCAGACAGTCTTGCTTGACCTTGCGGCGATGATGACACACGCTTTGCCCAACGACTCACCGTGCTTTTGTCCACTGCCAGATCACCGTAGACATTCTGCAAGCGCCTATGAATATCTGAGATGCCCTGGTTTTCCGCCAAAAGAAATTCCATCACTGCCCGTGGTTTTTTGCAACGCACATCCGTTACAGATGCCATTTTAACAGCTCCGTACAGCGCTGCCACTTGTCGGAAGTCAATGAAACTATACGAGACGAAGCGGGAATGTTTGAAAACATTCCACAAGAAATTTCCGGTTTTTTCAACCAAAATTGGCCGAGAAAAAAAATGTGTTGCATTACTTATTGAACTGCCCTCGTATATACTTCACTACTTAGCGGGTAGACCTTTCTTCTGTGGTAATTCAACCCTCACCAAAATACTGCACTTCAGACACTGATGATAACTCTTCCCTAACGTGCCAACTGATGAAACGTTATAACTCTCAAGTCCACTCAACCACGACTTCTGTAATTTATTGCTCTTTTTTCTCACCTTAGGCGATATACCGATAGCGCGAGTGAGAATCTACTCAACGTGTCAAATCTCTGTCAGAGGCACCAAACGAATGTTTTCAAGAGTGAGTTTAGTAAAGAAATTTCCCTCAACGGAATGCATTTTTCTGATGCTGATGTTAATTATGGTATAGAACTCTGCCGTTTCTGCTGTTAACGACATTCAGAATGGGTGACTAACACTAACGTTATACGGCATGCAAACGGAGAATCTGCCCCTGTGACCAGAGTAATATGGTTCAAATGGCTCTGAGCACTATGGGACATAACATCTGAGGTCATCAGTCCCCTAGAACTTATAACTACTTAAACCTAACTAAACTAAGGACATCACACACAGCCATGCCAGAGGCAGGATTCGAATCTGCGACCGTAGCGATCGCGCGGTTCCAGAATGAAGCGCCTACAACCGCTCGGCCAGACCGGCCGGCGTGACCAGAGTAACATTCACTAAACAATCATATGGCAATCTCTCTGCAACTGCTAGACTAACTGTATCGAACAATACGATACTGCAATGCGTGCGTTACGAAGAACGGTGCAGTACTCATTGCATCATTCTTCTTAACAACACAGGCATTGCAGTATCGTAGTTATACGCCGATACACGGAAGCGACTTTCAATTAAAATTGTCTCCCCTGTACTAGAATTATTCAATGTGTGTACGAGTATAGGTTGTGTCTGATTCCTCGGTCGTGCACGGATAAGGCGACGGCTCGGGGAATCCGGGTTCGAGTCTTGATACGGCACAAATTTTCATTGTCGTCATACCGTGATGTTGATGGCTGTTCGTATTCGCAACTGCGAATGCATTTCATATCTCTCACGCAATGTGTCTATTTCATAGCGATTCCCAACGGGACGCTTCTAATCGAACGCTTCAGGGTGAATTGCGAGATAAGTTACGGTATATTAATAATTTTTACTTATGGACCGTCTGACACCAACTGAATAAAATACAATTTTAGTGCCATACGCGTTTCGCCTTTATTTTCTGCAAGGCATCATCAGTGGCCTGGAATATGTACATATGTTAGCTATTTTATTTACATTTTTGTCATTGTGCCTATAGGTTATAAACAGTTCTGGTGGTTGGTATTTCGTATTAAGTAGTAATGTTTTGAACTGTACTTAAAGGTTGCGTGGACAATTTCCTACATATTACGCTCCTGTTGTATTTTTGGTGTTGTTCTTCTTCTTATGAACGCCAATTTGCGGTTTTTTTCGCCATTCCACAACACTATGCACAGAACGCTTGTTTTAAAGCAATGTTTTGGTTTCTGTTGACGACTGTCAAATGTTTTTGCCAAAGATCGATTGTTATTGCCAAATTTATGAGTGTAACTATTGAAGTATCTGTGGTCTGTTCGTGTATGCATTTGTGTGTGCGTTTGTGTGTGTGTGTGTGTGTGTGTGTGTGTGTGTGTGTGTATTTTTTCCCCCTGTGTGTGTGTGTGTGTGTGTGTCTCCAGATGATGTGGGGAAGAGTTCTCTTTCTTGTTTTTTTTATTATTTTTTTATTTTGTTTTATTATTTTTTGTTTTATGTTATCATTTCCTTTACTGAGTGTAGTAGGGAGCCTGTGCTGATGTGTGTTTGTTCATTTATCACATGTTTGTTTTCTGCTATGGCTTTCTGGATGTGGAAGTTTCCTTGCATTTGTATATTTGTCATGGTTGCTTATTCTCATTATTTTCATTTCTTGTTCCATGTTTGTAGGATGATGGTTGTAGTGGTTTAAATGCTCTGCAAATGTAGAATGGTTTGTTTCATACTTCCAACATCTGATATGTTTTTTGTATCTTGTTTGAAAATTCCTGCATGTCATGCCTATGTATACTGCATCACAACTTTGACATTCAAGTTTATATATTCCTGAGTGTTGGAATTTGTCTCTCTTGGTAACTGACTGGCTTAGGTGTGATTGAAGGGTTTGCCCAGGCTTATATGCTATTTTGAAGCCCTGTCTCTTTAGGATGTTTGCAACTCTGTGTGTTAGTTTATGTGTGTAGGTCATGGTGTACCATCTGGTTCTTTTCTGTGTGGTGTTGTCATTGTGTGTGTTTGTTGAGTGTGTTTGTAAGTTTTCAGCTTGTGAGTTCTTTTGTATTGTGGAACTGTTGTGTTTGTTTTTTATTTGTGTTTTTATTTTTTGATTGAGCTTGTGTACCACATGTGTGTCATACCCGTTGTTCCTAGCTATTTGTATGATTGTACTCATTTCTTGTTCATAGTTTCTCTTGCTGAGTGGGATTCTGTTTAATCTATGTAACATGTGTCTTAGTGCTGCAAGTTTCTGGCTGTGGGGGTGGTTGGATGTGGAATGTATTATTGTGTCTGTGGTTGTTGGTTTTCTAAAGATGTTAAATGTATGTTTACCATTTTCTTTTTTAATTGTAATGTCAAGAAAATTTATTTGATTTTCTTTTTCAAGTGTGAATTTTATGTTCTGATGAGCTCTGTTTATTTCTGAATGGAGTTCATCTATTTTTTCACTTGGCTCATCTACCAGACAAATAATGTCATCCACGTATCTGTACCAATATATGATTTTGAAACTTTCATTTGTGGTTATCTTATCAAATATCTGATTTTCAAGGTGACTGATGAAAATGTTTGCTAGTGTTCCTGATATTGGGGTCCCCATGGGCAGTCCATCAGTTTGTAGATAATATTGTTTCTCAAACTGAAACAGACGGTCCATAAGTAAAAATTATTAATATACCGTAATATTGCGCGCAACTGAGGAGGACAGGACTATAAAAGTTGAAGATGCGAGATAAGTCTTTCGTAGATGACGGAAAACCAATATATCAGGAAAATTTCATTCTGCTCCCACCATCAATTAAGTTTTTTGGTGACAGTTTTCACTACGGAACTTCTAGATGGTAGCTACTTTCCGAGACTTGAATAGGCGAAAAAACCGTAGCTGCTACGATAACAGTTTTTTATTCCAATTAATTATCGTATTCAAAGGAGACCTCGTTTGACGGACGATGAAAAGCGTAACTTTGTGTCAGCTTAAGGGCCTTAATGATGCGCCCCGGAGGCGGACAAGAGAATGGGGGTATAAATCTGAGTTGCGCGGCAAACTGCGTGATGCGTGCGGCTATCCATTGTCCCAGCTGGGCGCAGACAATGCCATTATACGGCCCGAGCTTCCGGTCGGCTAGCCGCCCAGCGGCGCACCCACGCCAAAATGGGCTTAATCCGCACTCTTCGCGACGCCGAGATTTTCTCTCGTGCTGTATTTCGGCTACAACACAGAGATGCTGTGATAAACAGTGGCATTAATACTGCTGGCAAGCCTGCGGAGCTCTGAGGCGGAAACCACTTTGTTCCTTTCTGAAGGCAAACATGATCAGTTCCCTTTCCTTATGAGTCACATCTTAGGCTTTGCGGACTGTCGTTGTAGTATTCACTGCTTATAACGTGGCCGGTGAGAAATATATGGCGAATAAAGAGATGGGATGTTTCGCACTCTTCTGCAGTGTTTTTCCTTTAACGAAAATTCACAACTTTAATTCAAGATTTCCGTGCCGCTTTAATTTTTGAATTATTGAGTATTATCGTGCACATAATAATATAAAAAATGGTTCAAATGGCTCTGAGCACTATGGGACTTAACTTCTGAGGCCATCCATCCCCTAGAACTTAAAACTACAGGGTTATTACAAATGATTGAAGCGATTTCACAGCTCTACAATAACTTTATTATTTGAGATATTTTCACAATGCATTGCACGTACATACAAAAACTCAAAAAGTTTTTTTAGGCATTCACAAATGTTCGATATGTGCCCCTTTAGTGATTCGGCAGACATCAAGCCGATAATCGAGTTCCTCCCACACTCGGCGCAGCATGTCCCCATCAATGAGTTCGAAAGCATCGTTGATGCGAGCTCGCAGTTCTGGCACGTTTCTCGGTAGAGGAGGTTTAAACACTGAATCTTTCACATAACCCCACAGAAAGAAATCGCACGGGGTTAAGTCGGGAGAGCGTGGAGGCCATGACATGAATTGCTGATCATGATCTCCACCACGACCGATCCATCGGTTTTCCAATCTCCTGTTTAAGAAATGCCGAACATCGTGATGGAAGTGCGGTGGAGCACCATCCTGTTGAAAGATGAAATCGGCGCTGTCGGTCTCCAGTTGTGGCATGAGCCAATTTTCCGCGGGCTACGCGTGAAACTTGCTTGCACGCGTTCAACCGTTTCTTCGCTCACTGCAGGCCGACCCGTTGATTTCCCCTTACAGAGGCATGCAGAAGCTTTAAACTGCGCATACCATCGCCGAATGGAGTTAGCAGTTGGTGGATCTTTGTTGAACTTCATCCTGAAGTGTCGTTGCACTGTTATGACTGACTGATGTGAGTGCATTTCAAGCACGACTTACTCTTTCTCGGCTCCTGTCGCCATATTGTCTCACTGCGCTCTTGAGCGCTCTGACGGCAGAAACCTGAAGTGCGGCTTCAGCCGAACAAAACTTTATGAGTTGTTCTACGTATCTGTAGTGTGTCGTGACCATATGTCAATGAATGGAGCTACAGTGAATTTATGAAATCGCTTCAATCATTTGTAATAGCCCTGTACTTTAGGGAATGTGAGTTTGGCTTCAGGGAAGACAAAGTTGATCGAAAATCTTACTCTAAATAACGGAAGAACGGTGAAGATATTGTAAATAGTCTTAAATGGTTTGCCATCGGATGACGTGCAAATTCCACAGTATTTCTTCGGAGCAACTGTCCTACTTCTTCAGCTGGTTGAACCATGCCGGTGGCTAGGTACAACAGACCAGTCGTACCGAGCCACCAGCAAGGTTCAACCACCTGAAGAAGTCGGACAGTTGCTCCGAAGAAATATTGTGGAATTTGTACAACGTCATCTGTTGCCAAACCCGTGAAGACTATTTACGAAATATTCGCCGGGAAAGCATGAAGAGTCACATCCGTTAAAGATATTCGTGTCACTTACTCCTGCACCAAAAATTTCGAACTTGTAGCTCGAAACGAAATTTCCCAAATTCTCAGATGTAGTAGCGGATGAGCAATTTTCAGTGCCCACGTCTGAAATTATGCAAACGGGTTGACAAGAAAGAAAAAATTGCACTGAAAACCATCCGTCGCAAGAAGATGTCATCTTTTATTTTTAAACCCAAGTGTGACAGCTGTGAAGGAGCTGTGGACGTAGAGGTGTCCAGGAGGTGGATTGGGATGGCCGTAAAGTTGTTGAGAAGCGAGAAACAGCATTACCTGTACACAACTTGCTAACTTACATACCCCAAGATTAATCCAACGCCCCCCCCCCCCCCGTCCTCCCCCCCAGCCACAGACCACAGACGTGTACTGAAAGAAACCGCTCTAGAGGAGGTAGCCATCTTCTTACCAAAGAATTATACTCTCAACAAAAGTAATTTGCACATTAAGAATGGAACAAATGAAAGTCGCAAGGACTTAAGTCCGGGGAATATTGTGGATGGTACAGTACTTTCCAATGCCATCGACCGAACAGAGCAGCCACAGATTGCGCTGTATGCGCTCATTGCCGTGCAAAATGATGGGTCGGTTGCGCAGAAAGTGTCGGCGCTTCTTTCTCAAAGCTGAAGGTGATGCTTCAGGAACGAACAGTAATACGACTGAAGTCCTTGTGACTGATTTGACTCCGAAAATGAAGGAACCACTTTGTGGCATTCGCTTCAGAACTGTTCCAGGGATTCGACAGGCGATAAAGAATTGTGTTCTGACACCTGCGTGTTGTCAATATCTACCTCAGCGTCGTCCGCTATACCGGAATCGACATTTGAGCAGATGGTGAATTGGGTGAAATCATGCCGACAGAAATCTACATTATTTTGAGATGCGGAACTCACGTTTTCTGTAGTGCTTTGCAACTGTTGCACCGCAGGGAGGTTACTGTCATTTTCAACATTGTTGTCAATAATCGGAAAATCGTCCATTCGGTATCTTTCTGTCAGATCACGCGCCGCAACCTAAACACCTTTGCGCGGCATCGTAAACCACATGCAGATTGTAAAATCCAAAGCCAAAAAATACTGAACAATCAAATCAATGGAAAACAAGGCGGAGCATAAGAATGCTGATGAACTGTGAAAAAATGTTGTACAAGTCAGTAAACTACATTGCGCCAAAAAAATCTAACTGCTACTATTATTATCGCTACAAGGTGGTTGAGAGAACAGAATACATATACCTGACCATTTCAATAGCAAAGGTTTCACAAAGTAAACAACTGGCAGAGATGTCACCAAGTGTAACGTTCTTTAGAAATTATTTATCTTTGAGATACCTAATGAGTGCCTATGCACATTATAACGTTGTTGCTTTATTTTGTGGCGTAAGCGGAACTGATAAACAATAAAAGCGGGTTAAAAGCTGTGAACTGTCTGGGGAAGTTAACCTTGCATTACTGTGCAACTGTTTCACCAGGTATCCAGTCTAGCTTACCAAATTCCCAACCAGACTAACATTAATTATAATCTTAGTCATACGACAACCGGTGATTATTTATATATATATATATATATATATATATATATATATATATATATATATATATATATATATATATAAAGAGAATTTAAATATTTGGAAATTTATTTTAACATTGATCATTGAAATTTCAGCATATTAAATTTGATTCATAAATAAACTGGTGCCTTATTTAGGATTGTGGAAAATGTGAGTTTGTAATCTTACGGAACACATCAAATATGGAGCCAAGATTGGGAGACTGCATACAACACTGCATTCATAAAATAACACACGAAGAACGTTGAAACATATGCAAGAAGAAATTAACCACAACCAACCGATTCGATTTTCACCCAAAGAAGTTACGTTCGTAACACAATCCTGTCCGTCATGTAATTACCACACACTGGTATACTAAACTGATACTAACTCTCTGTGAAATCTTCCCGAAAAGAATAGCCGAGGGCTACTTTGATGATTACACCACATGCTTCACGTGGTCAACTTGCTTTACACAAAGCGTGTAACTCCACAATAATTTTGATAATTAAAATAAATTAGATCGAAAAGCAATTTACAAAAGAAAAACCTCGAACTGGTTACTAACGTCTTACTATTAACCTGATGGGTCAAACAATTATATAAGCACGTGGTAGTGGTCTCACAAAGTACACCCCACGTGGGTTGAACATAAAGAAAAGTTGCTATATTGAAAAATATTGTCAAGACGAGATGTTATAATCTCACGCACACTCGCATTTAAGATTGATGATCTTAGTTAGAGTTACTGATCAACATGTGGTTCCACTTTACTCACAAAGTAGTGACAAAGCAACTACTGGAAAATATTCTGAACTTCACACTCGAAATACACTGCATTGCAATTTAAAATAACATTAGATATTTTAGAGATAAACCTGAAATAAATGTGATTAAATTTTCAGTTAGGCTTAACTTAAGAAATTCATTGTCCTATGGACTTAGCAGACACGCGCTTAGCCGGAGATCTTACCACTCCAGACGCTCGCCACGGACAGACTGCCTGGTCCCTTCGTGAGGGTGGCTCACAAAATACAGACGGAAGTGACCAGAGGGGCAGCTTCCTATACCAACATGACAAGGGACAGACAGGACCATACTAAGGATAGAAACCTCTTTGCTTTTAGAAAGCGTAGCTACCTGTTGCGACGTTGGTCCTACTGTTCTCTAGCAGAGAGGCTTGTCTGCTACCCTCAAGCATGCAACTAGAAATACATTTGCTCATTCATCCTCTCACACAGAAGGGAAGGGGGTTGACAGTATCTATCATATACAGTATATAAAAGAAAGCGGATGTAGGTTCCGTATGAGACTGTGTGACATGAATTACATATAAACTGTGTTTTACAGTGTAGTAGTGTGACAGATCGTTCTTGTTTATGTGTAAAAGTAACACGTTCCACTACTCAGTCTCCTCCCAGATAGTCAGAAACGCCACAGTAAATTTAGAAGTGGAATTTATGCCGTAAATGACAACATATTTAAGAAATTAACATGAAAGGAATCCAACAGAGACCTTTCAACATAACAAATCCGTAACTTTCTTATTTTTTTATATACTGGATGAATGCATGTGCATACAAATATATATACAGTCTTACCTCTACTGCAGCAACGATGGAACGCGATACATTCTGGTCTCTCATAAAAAATATTAATATGCTAGCTACAGGCTCAGTGGCGCGCAATGCTGACCGTAATACTTTGGAATGTACATGTAATTCTTCTGGCCGATAAATGAAAACATTTAAGAAAAAATGAATGTCTTCAAAAAAATATGACGCGGATAGGGAGGCGATAGTGATTTGAGTGAGTTACGAAAACTGACTTTCTCAACAGCGAAGTTAAGTTCGGCTTTTCAAAACATGTGACAATTTTAATTACATTACTTAGAAAAATTACAACCTTTTTACTAAATGCAAGCCTTTCTTTGCTGCCGTAGTCACAAACAATGAAATTTGTACAAGTATAATCTAACATCACTAAAAAGCATAAAAACAAATTATCAAATTATGTATACCTGTGGTAACAAATCTTAGAAAACATTAAAAAAGGGAAATATATAAATAGCCTACACATCAAATCGGCTGGGGTGGCCGAGCGGTTCTAGGCGCTGCAGTCTGGAGCCGCGCGACCGCTACAGTCGCAGGTTCGAATCCTGCCTCGGGCATGGATGTTGTGATGTCCTTAGGTTAGTTAGGTTTAAATAGTTCTAAGTTCTAGGGGACTGATGACCTCAGAAGTTAAGTCCCATAGTGCTCAGAGCCATTTGAACCATCAAATCTGTTTACGTACCTTCTGGGGTTACTCAACATGGAACTCACTGTTACCTATTATCAGTCAACTCATTTACACTAACGCGCTGGCTAAAAGAAAGCAATAACTATTTAACATCTTAACCTTGCTTGCGTGAAGACTTCTACTTCCATGTTCTCGAAATACCTGTATTAATCTAACACTTGGCAGCTTCACAGAGCACACCACAAAAACTTTATACCCCATTCTCTCTCTCTCTTGCAGACTTCTACCCACTATTGTGCGCCAAGCGTTCTCTTACTCCAACACTACCATCTCAGACCAGAAGCAGTATCTTTGCGGTGGTGAATAGACAGCGGTCCGCTTTATAAAGCCAGTCAAAGAGATACATCGTTTATAGTATCATACTTTCTGTTAAATAAATGTCGTGTGACTAAGGCCTCCCGTTCGATAGACCGTCCGCCGGGTGCAAGTATTTCGCTTTGACGCCCCTTCGGCGACTTGCGCGTCGATGGGGATGAAATGATAACTAGGACAACACAACACCCAGTCCCTGAGCGGAAAAAATCGCCGACCCAGCCGGAAATCGAATCCGGGCCTTTAGCATTGACAGTCTGTCGCGCTGACCACTTTTTTTTTAGTTTCTGTTTAGATTACTTTAATATTGTTATCATATTCGGTTGCCACATACAAGTGTACCCCAGTAGATGCCTTTCAACATATATTATGTTAGTTATTTTCTGTGGTCAGATTGTTCTTGCTGTGTATACAGGGGTATAGAGGTTAATATAATGCAGCATAGCTTAACAGATCAGGGATTTACCTAAGTAATAATTATGGTAACTTGTTTTTCTGAACACAGCACATCGCTTTTAGTTTTGTGATAAATTTTAGAATGATGAAAGTTGGTTGTACGAACAGTTACCCCCGGAGCGCAAGAAATTTGAATAGATGCGGGCTTTCAGCATTATCACAAAGTGATTGTACTCTGAGTGTGTGACTTCTCCGACAAATGGGAGTAAAAGTAAGACATTTTAACATAAAGGTATCACTCACAGCAAGACGCATGATAAATACTGTAAAGAGCGTGTCGTCTGTCTCACACAAATGCAGTTTGTTAGTGTACGAACAGAGGCGCCCGCAGGGTGAGGGCCAATGGGCACAGCTCCCCCTAGTGATAATTCATTTGGTGTACAACATGAAAAAGGATTTATAACCATAGGGCCCAGGTTTGTATAACCTAAAGTTCCTGCAAAGCCGTCATAAAGTTACCTAAAAATATGGAGAAAAAGACCCAAAAGGGATACAAAACGCGTGTAAAGTGAGCTATAAAATTAACTAGATTAATGAAAAACTTTATAAGAGGTTGGAATTAAAGTTAAGAAAAGAAAATTAATTTAAAATCACTAAGATTTTGTTAAAGAAATCTTATTCTGTGAAGATGTACGAAAACTTTTGCATAACCTTCATAGAGTTATTGCTCTTCTCAAAAGTGAGGGAACGGTTAACTAGTCTTTGTAGGTAGAAAATCTTTCTGTATTTTTTGAAACAACTGGCGCGTCCACTTTGATATTTTGCTTCAGTTTCATATGTTGTTGTTGTTGTTGTTGTGGTCTTCAGTCCTGAGACTGGTTTGATGCAGCTCTCCATGCTACTCTATCCTGTGCAAGTTTCTTCATCTCCCAGTACCTACTGCACCCTACATCCTTCTGAATCTGCTTAGTGTATTCATCTCTTGGTCTCCCTCTACGATTTTTACCCTCCCCGCTGCCCTCCAATACTAAATTGGTGATCCCTTGATGCCTCAGAACATGTCCTACCAACCGATCCCTTCTTCTGGTCAAGTTGTGCCACAAACTCCTCTTCTCCCCAATCCTATTCAGTACTTCCTCATTAGTTATGTGATCTACCCATCTAATCTTCAGCATTCTTCTGTAGCACCACATTTCGAAAGCTTCTATTCTCTTCTTGTCCAAACTATTTATCGTCCATGTTTCACTACCATACATGGCTACACTCCATACAAATACTATCAGAAATGACTTCCTGACATTTAAATCTATACTTGATGTTAACAAATTTCTCTTCTTCAGAAACGCTTTCCTTGCCATTGCCAGTCTACATTTTACATCCTCTCTACTTCGACCATCATCAGTTATTTTGCTCCCCAGATAGCAAAACTCCTTTACTACTTTAAGTGTCTCATTTCCTAATCTAATACCCTCAGCATCACCAGACTTAATTCGACTACATTCCATTATCCTTCTTTTGCTTTTGTTGATATTCATCTTATATCCTCTTTTCAAGACACTGTCCATTCCGTTCAACTGCTCTTCCAAGTCCTTTGCTGTCTCTGACAGAATTACAATGTCATCTGCAAACCTCAAAGTTTTTATTTCTTCTCCCTGGATTTTAATACCTACTCCAAACATTTCTTTTGTTTCCTTTACTGCTTGCCCAATATACAGATAGAATAACATCGGGAGAGGCTGCAACCCTGTCTTACTGCCTTCCCAACCACTGCTTCCCTTCCATGTCTCTCGACTCTTATCACTGCCATCTGGTTTCTGTACAAATTGTAAATAGCCTTTCGCTCCCTGTATTTTACCCCTGCCACCTTTAGAATTTGAAAGAGAGTATTCCAGTCAACATTGTCAAAAGGTTTCTCTAAGTCTACAAATGCTAGAAACGTATGTTTGCCTTTCCTTAATCTTTCTTCTAAGATAAGTCGTAAGGTCAGTATTGCCTCACGTGTTCCAGTGTTTCTACGGAATCCAAACTGATCTTCCTCGAGGTCGGCTTCTACTAGTTTTTCCATTCGTCTGTAAAGAATTCGTGTTAGTATTTTGCAGCTGTGGCTTATTAAACTGATTGTTCGGTAATTTTCACATCTGTCAACACCTGCTTTCTATGGGATTGGAATTATTATATTCTCCTTGAAGTCTCTTCTTGAAGTCTCTTCTTGAAGTCTCTTCTTGAAGTCTTCTTGAAGTTTCATAAGCGAATCTAAAAATACTGATACTTGAGTATAGATATTTCACAAATGTACTTTACGTTTGGTACAACATGGACACATCACATCGATATTTTGGTAGTAAGACCAATACCTGATAAAAGTTAACGTTGTGCTGCGACTATGACAATAGGCAGATGAACCATCAGTTTTTTTTCCACATGCACGAAAACAGTCTTGAGCAACATTGTTGTGTTTTTCCTAGATGCACACGCATTGTTTGTACTTGCCAACATTAAAAGAATGAAATATTGTGTCATAATGGGATGCTAAAGACAAACATGTAAAAATGCCGCAAAAATTTAAAAATGTACGTTTTATGTTGTGGATTACCCTACAGGCTGTGCGTGAGTGGATCGACATAAGTCGATCTGATGATCGATTTCGAAGCTTTTGGTAGCGGTTAAAAAGCGCGAAATGTGGCAAATGTTCCAGATACGACATTTTTTAAGCTAGGAAAAACCATTAACTGAGAGAACAGGGCTTTCGACGACATTAACAGAAAATAAAGTGAATGGCCGGAAGACGTAAACTCTGGGAATGTAAAAACAGGTTTTGCTGTAAATGCGCTACAGTCATGGACTGTGCGGCTGGTCCTGGCGGAGGTTCGATTCCTCCCTCGGGCATGGGTGTGTGTGTTGGTCCTTAGGATAATTTAGGTTAAGTAGTGTGTAAGCTTAGGGACTGATGACCTTAGCAGTTAAGTCCCATAATATTTCAAACACACATTTTTTTTTTGCTGTAATTGTACTGTTAGCTCCTTAATGTTTATAACACCGACCAGGCACTAAAACAAGAAAAAAAGAAAAGAAAATACTGCAGAAACTAGTAGGAGGAATTGATGAGCAGGTAACTGTCCTCAAAACTTCCTGTATACGGCCACTGCGACCTGTGGTACGGCTAACAGTGGCTTTCACCGGATATTGCTGATTAGATTCAGGAAGTTTACCGCAGGCACACTGTCTAGCAGCGACTCTCTCATACGTAACATGTTACAGCATAACTGTGACACAACTAGATGTGAAACCCTTCACTTAAAGTATTCTGTACAGGATTTGGAATACATAAGCGGTCTTACAGTGCCAAGGAACTTTCCATTTTCACCCTGGCTGCAGTACCGTTGCTATCGTTTCCATAGAAGAGGAATCAGCAGGGAGGTGAGACAAACCAGGAAGAGAGCGACTGGTATCGTGTGGATAAGGAAAGACTTGGTAAAGATCTGAAAATTTCCTCTTTATGTTCTGAGTGAGAACACGGTCGAAAGAGTATTTGTTCAAATGTTCCACATCGGAAAAATAGCTACATACCTGCGGGCAGTCAAGATGATTCAACCAATCGGTTAAGCGTCCAGTACTCGTTGATAGCCAAAACGTTATGCCCATCGCCAACCGCGATACTAGAACTCGCCAGGTGAGTTTGCGAATACCTGACGCGGAAACGAAAGAATATAATTAGAGCACAGACAAATGGGGAACCATTCTGGCAACTTTACGGGAAGTACATAACGATGTTAGGTTAAAACTTCCTGGCAGATTAAAACTGTGTGCCCGACCGAGACTCGAACTCGGGACCTTTGCCTTTCGCGGGCAAGTGCTCTACCAACTGAGCTACCGAAGCACGACTCACGCCCGGTCTCACAGCTTTACTTCTGCCAGTATCTCGTCTCCTACCTTCCAAACTTTACAGAAGCTCTCCTGCGAATCTAGCAGAACTAGCACTCCTGAAAGAAAGGATATTGCGGAGACATGGCTTAGCCACAGCCTGAGGGATGTTTCCAGAATGAGATTTTCACTCTGCAGCGGAGTGTGCGCTGATATGAAACTTCCTGGCAGATTAAAACTGTGTGCCCGACCGAGACTCGAACTCGGGACCTTTGCCTTTCGCGGGCAAGTGCTCTACCAACTGAGCTACCGAAGCACGACTCACGCCCGGTCTCACAGCTTTACTTCTGCCAGTATCTCGTCTCCTACCTTCCAAACTTTACAGAAGCTCTCCTGCGAACCTAGCAGAACTAGCACTCCTGAAAGAAAGGATATTGCGGAGACATGGCTTAGCCACAGCCTGAGGGATGTTTCCAGAATGAGATTTTCACTCTGCAGCGGAGTGTGCCCTGATATGAAACTTCCTGGCAGATTAAAACTGTGTGCCCGACCGAGACTCGAACTCGGGACCTTTACCTTTCGCGGGCAAGTGCTCTACCAACTGAGCTACCGAAGCACGACTCACGCCCGGTCTCACAGCTTTACTTCTGCCAGTATCTCGTCTCCTACCTTCCAAACTTTACAGAAGCTCTCCTGCTGCAGAGTGAAAATCTCATTCTGGAAACATCCCTCAGGCTGTGGCTAAGCCATGTCTCCGCAATATCCTTTCTTTCAGGAGTGCTAGTTCTGCTAGGTTCGCAGGAGAGCTTCTGTAAAGTTTGGAAGGTAGGAGACGAGGTACTGGCAGAACTAAAGCTGTGAGACCGGGCGTGAGTCGTGCTTCGGTAGCTCAGTTGGTAGAGCACTTGCCCGCGAAAGGCAAAGGTCCCGAGTTCGAGTCTCGGTCGGGCACACAGTTTTAATCTGCCAGGAAGTTTCATATCAGCGCACACTCCGTTGCAGAGTGAAAATCTCATTCTGGAAACATCCCTCAGGTTGTGGCTAAGCCATGTCTCCGCAATATCCTTTCTTTCAGGAGTGCTAGTTCTGCTAGGTTCGCAGGAGAGCTTTGTAAAGTTTGGAAGGTAGGAGACGAGATACTGGCAGAAGTAAAGCTGTGAGACCGGGCGTGAGTCGTGCTTCGGTAGCTCAGTTGGTAGAGCACTTGCCCGCGAAAGGTAAAGGTCCCGAGTTCGAGTCTCGGTCGGGCACACAGTTTTAATCTGCCAGGAAGTTTCATATCAGCGCACACTCCGCTGCAGAGTGAAAATTTCATTCTGGAAACATCCCTCAGGCTGTGGCTAAGCCATGTCTCCGCAATATCCTTTCTTTCAGGAGTGCTAGTTCTGCTAGGTTCGCAGGAGAGCTTCTGTAAAGTTTGGAAGGTAGGAGACGAGATACTGGCAGAAGTAAAGCTGTGAGACCGGGCGTGAGTCGTGCTTCGGTAGCTCAGTTGGTAGAGCACTTGCCCGCGAAAGGCAAAGGTCCCGAGTTCGAGTCTCGGTCGGGCACACAGTTTTAATCTGCCAGGAAGTTTCATATCAGCGCACACTCCGCTGCAGAGTGAAAATCTCATTCTGGATGTTAGGTTAGTTGGTGAGTACAGCGGACTCTCCTTCGTTCAACTCGTGAGAGAAGACCTGTGGACAAGGTATTTTTTTGATTCTTTGGAGCCTCTTCGCCGCACTAAAACGAGAACAGGTTCGTAGTTGGCATTATTGACTAGTTTCTCGTTTTCTGTGGCTGATGCCTAGAAGAGTGGGGGGGGGGGGGGGCTGCCGGGCTGACCAGTCGCCATGTCGCTAATATTTTTTTTTCTATTTCTGGTGCCTCTAAGACCTTAGGTAGCGATAACGCATTGACTTTTGTCTCTAGAGAGCTTAAGAAACTTTATGCAGAGAATGCGGTAACTTAGGCATCCACCACTTCCTATGACCCACAGCTATCCTTCGCAATCTCAAATCTGCTCTAATTATTTTTTTACTCTAGCACGCAGACGGGACATAGGTGTCTTTGCCAAAGGGCAGATTATAGTAGCCCGGTGCCTTGGAAGGATCGTCGTTGAGATGGTAAGCCGGTCGTTGTGGCCGAGCGGTTCTAGGCGCTTCAGTCCGAACCCGCGCTGCTGCAACGGTCGCAGGTTCGAATCCTGCCTCGGGCATGGATGTGTGTGATGTCCTTAGGTTAGTTAGGTTTAAGTAGTTCTAAGATCTAGGGGACTGGTGACCTCAGATGTTAAGTCCCATAGTGCTCAGAGCCATTTCAACCATTTGATATGGTAATCGGGAGTTTCGGTTCTACTGTCTCGAGCAGCTGTGGGGGGAGGGGGGGGGGGGGAGGTTAAATGACGGTAAAACCACGAATAGGCGACAAGGCGGCGGGCATCACGCCTCATCGCAGAATGTAGGGGTCGGAGGCTTGACCATTCTGCCAACTTAGACGGAGGTCTGTGACAGATCTGAGGACTGAGTGAAAGGCTGCTACAGGCACAAGCGCTTAGCAATACGAGGTGCATTCAAGTTCTAAGGCCTCCGATTTTTTTTCTCCAGACTGGAAAGAGATAGAAACATGCGCATTGTTTTAAAATGAGGCCGCGTTCATTGTCAATACGTCCCAGAGATGGCAGCACCGTACGGCAGGTGGAATTTTACCGTCAGCGGCGAGAATGAGAACTGTTTTAAATACTTAAAATGGCGACGTTCTCCTTACTTGAACAGCGTGCAATCATTCGTTTTGTGAATTTGCGTGGTGTGAAACCAACCTGAAAACGCAAAAAGTGTCATGCAGGTGGGTGCCACGAATGCTGACGGAAGACCACACGGCTGCCCGTGTGGCATGTTGCCGAGCAATGTTGACGCGCAACGACAGCACGAATGGGACTTTCTTTTCGTCGGTTGTGACAATGGATGAGACGTGGATGCCATTTTTCAATCCAGAAACAAAGCGCCAGTCAGCTCAATGGAAGCACACAGATTCACCGCCACCAAAAAAATTTCGGGTAACCGCCAGTGCTGAAAAAATGATGGTGTCCATGTTCTGGGACAGCGAGGGCGTAATCCTTACCCATTGCGTTCCAAAGAGCACTACGGTGACAGGTGCATCCTACGAAAATGTTTTGAAGAACAAATTCCTTCCTGCACTGCAACAAAAACGTCCGGGAAGGGCTGCGCGTGTGCTGTTTCACCAAGACAACGCACCCGCACATCGAGCTAACGTTACGCAACAGTTTCTTCGTGATAACAACTTTGAAGTGATTCCTCATGCTCCCTACTCACCTGACCTGGCTCCTAGTGACTTTTGGCTTTTTCCAACAATGAAAGACACTCTACGTGGCCGCACATTCACCAGCCGTGCTGCTATTGCCTCAGCGTTTTTCCAGTGGTCAAAACAGACTCCTAAAGAAGCCTTCGCCGCTGCCATGGAATCATGGCGTCAGCGTTGTGAAAAATGTGTACGTCTGCAGGGCGATTACGTCGAGAAGTAACGCCAGTTTCATCGATTTCGGGTGAGTAGTTAATTAGAAAACAAAATCGGAGGCATTAGAACTTGAATGCACCTCATAGAGCGTTGAGCACACGTTGTTGAACACGGGCTCCACAGCAAACGATCCGTGTGTGTTGCCATCTTGGCCCAACGACCTGAAGAGTTGTAGTTGCAATGGACCGGACTGTGCCTTGGTTCAATGGAAACGTGTAGCCTGGTCGGTCGAATCACGTTTCTTGTTTCAGCAGGTCGAGTATTGGGTCCGAATACGCCTCCATCCAGGGGAACGGCTGCCCGTTACATGCACCGCGTTACAGAAACAGGTCTGTGGAGGCAGAATTATGCTATGGTGGACATTCACATTGTAGATCATGTAACGGTTCAGTGGTATCGTCTTTTTCACTCCCTCGTGAAACAGTAGTTAAAATGCAGTCTTAAGATAACGTATCATAAATGTTTGCTGAGTGATGAGATAAAGGTAGCAAGTAAGAGGAATATGTTTTATTAATCACTGCATGAATATCTGTTAGATATTCTGTAACTTTTTTGTTTATTTTTTATGTATGAGAACTGGTTTCCTATTGTTCGTGTGTATCTCTGTTGAGTGTGAATATGAAGAATACAAGTGGTGTGATTACACAAATGCCTTCAAAGGAACCACAAAGGCATCCGACTTCATACATTTTAGGGAGGAAAGCACGAAAAATTAAATATGGGAGGTCGAAGAGGAGTTTGAACCGCCGTTTTCCTGAGTATAAATCGTATCTATGTCAAATTTATTGTTGGTATTGTTTCGGGGTGCATTTCGATGTTATCACTTTGGTTATTGTTGGTGTATCTATTTACAGTATTTCGTTCGATCGATTTAACGTTAAGTCATTAGAGGCATCATTGGCGATAAAGCAGTATCCCAAGCAGGGCTTCAAATACTGAAACTTTCGTCAGCTGCCTTACCGCAGGAAAAGTCGATCATTAAACTGAATGAAGGGAAAACGTTATGTAGGTGCATCCACCAGACAATTCTGTCAGGTAATAGATAACTTACGTTAAGACGCTGAAAGGGGGGTTTGATTTGTCTTTCTCAGTTACATGGAAAAGCACTTTGCTTCCTCAGAAGCTGAAAAGGTTATGTTTCCAGCAGAGAGCCAAATTTTCCTAAAAACAGAAAGCTACGTCACGAATATACTTCAGGTGTCCTCAGGATCACATCGAGCAGAGTGTCCTTTACGATGACAATCTGTTATTCTCGAAACGAAAAGGAGTATTACGCAACTTCATTTGACTGCAGCAAGGTGACTGCTTCCAGTAGTTGTTAGACAATTATTGTTGTATCCTGATGACCTTTATTCTCTAGCTTACCTCCGAAAGAAAAATCGGGAAATATCTGCAGCCTTACGTTGGATCAAGCAACTAAAGAACAAGCTTTTATCCCTCCGGGAGAAGCTCTAAACTATGGTCGTATCTCTACGATCTCGCGATCAAGCAGATATGAGAACTACGAACACACTGGCACTAACTGAAACGATTCTGAGGTGCTGCGATTTCAAAATCCTTTGTTTTAACTATCATTTGCGTTCTTCAACTGTTTTATCTAGAAAATGTAGTAATACTGTAGGTGAATTTTAAGGCACTTCCAGAAACGGAATTTATCTAGCATTTCCGAAGCTTCTAATTAAACGCACACCCATGTTCCTCATTTGAATTACAGTTTTCTCTCCCGCTTAAAATCGCATACTTCAACACACCAATTTCTTCGTAAATTCAAAACAATTTTTTGCTTTTTGCGGATGCCCTGGCTACGAGTCCTTAATTAGAAAGCATTAATCTAGTTTATATTCATGACTTGGGCGAGGGCAGGTGCACCCTCATTAGTTGCTCATTAGCAGTCTGGCGAAACATTACACATACCACGTAATTTAATACTCGTCTTACACAATGGGAAGGAAAATTAATTCTACTAAATCCATTGGAAAGTGTTCATGTAATTGGAAGCTAATTTCCCCTTCATATCACTAAGAAAGCCGCTGTGTCTGATAAATGGAACCACTAAAATATCGTAAAATTTATTCTTTCTGTAGCTTTTCCGGAAATGAAATGTGCACTTGCGGTGGTGGTGCAGAAACAGCTGGCGGAATTTCCGCCGGCAGTACGCTGGACTTTTGTTTTCTTTCGGCGGCTGTGCGCCAGTACTCGACCAAAAGAACGCGTCCGGGATTTTTTCCACAATAAAACAATCGCGACTTTAGTGGGTGGGAACGACGTAACGCCACACGTTAACACAATGCAAAGTCTGACATTATCGGGAAAGGAAACGGCGGTCATAACATAATTTATTAAAATTTAAAAATATTACATACAAAAACATTTTTTTGCCAAGACAGCAATATAAATTAGAAAATTAAAACATTATAACTAGTTTCGGTTGTGTATAACAACCACCTCCAGGACGTAAAAGTCTTAAAGGCAGCTGAATATGCACTGAACAGAGTCAATAGTGAACATGATCTAAAAACATGCATTCATATTAAAAAAAACAAGCAGACTAAAGCGACACAGACGTTAAAAACATCATCAAGGGCGAGCCACGTTGTAACACATAATCTTGCGATGCGCAAGTTCAAAAAATGGTTCAAATGGCTCTGAGCACTATGGGACTCAACTGCTGTGGTCATAAGTCCCCTAGAACTTAGAACTACTTAACCCTAACTAACCTAAGAACAGCACACAACACCCAGCCATCACGAGGCAGAGAAAATCCGTGACCCCGCCGGGAATCGAACCCGGGAACCCGGGCGTGGGAAGCGAGAACGCTACCGCACGACCACGAGATGCGGGCTCGATGCGCAAGTACATGGAGGAGGGGGGGAGGGGGGGCAGACAGTTGCATAAGTAACTTGCATCACTCATCTACTATATGTCTTCGTAAAACAGCTAATATTCTCACTTAAAACTTCCGGGCTGATAGGCCGAGGTCGAAGTATAAAACTCTCCTGACGGCGCTTTACCTCCGAGGATGTCTCCCGCAGTCGGAGACGAAACTTCAGGAGAGAGTTTTATACTTCAACCGCGGCCTATCAGCCCGGACGTTTTAACTGAAGGCAGTACCGTCCGTGAAAGCTTACATTGTATGATCACAGCTAATACAATGTGAAAGCTTTATGCAATGGCAACAAGAATTAAAAACTGCTCCACACCCTGGTTGACAAGACAGTGATCCATCATAACAAATAAAATAGCCATTTTAATCCATCTTGCTCGTGCATAAAGCATTCTCATTGTATTACCTATTTTATAACTGCTGTAATGGACCCCTGATGCAGTTTACTTATGCGACTTCCCCCTGCCCCTCCCCTCTCCTTTATCTGCGTCTCGCAAGTTATGGATTACGATCTAGCTCTTCCTTACTGGTAGTGTCCAATGCATATTCACGTACTTTTACGATCTGAACGATATGGAGATGGTAGTTACACATAACCGAAACTAATCATCATGTCTTGATTGTCTAATGTAAGTTGTGGTCTAGACAGTAAACGTTTTTTGAATACACAAAATTTAAGAAGTTAACAGATTTCACAATGCCTTTTTAAAAGTTTTATTACGGCTCACTTTGAAGTCTTCACGGAGCGGTGAATGGTTAGAATACAGCGGAACCTAGTTCTTTATATGAAATAAAAAGATTTCTTTCTAAGGGCCTGTGACCAGGCATTACTTCGTATCGTTCTGCTAACGCACGTTCTCCACAGATAAGCATCACTTCTACGTTCTCGTCGTTCGTGTACTGTACAGTGTACGCACGCAAGTCTTCAACCGAAGACGGCCGGCCGAATGACCAGTGCGTATTTTCTTTGTGTTTCCTTTTGTTTATTGTTAAGTGTTGTCCTCATCGTCATTTCATCCTCATCACCGGCACGCAAGTCGCCCAATATGGCGTCGACTGAAATAAGACTTGAACTCGGTGGACGAACTTCCCCCCATGGGGCATCCCGACCGATGATACTATACGCTCATTTCCATTTCCAGCTAGTAGACGAGTTACGTTACCTGCAGTAACTCTTTGCCAAGATCCAACAGAAAATAACTCCCACCACGCGTAGAATCAGGTGGAAGACGCTGATTTTCTTGTGTCCCATAATATACACTCCTGGAAATTGAAATAAGAACACCGTGAATTCATTGTCCCAGGAAGGGGAAACTTTATTGACACATTCCTGGGGTCAGATACATCACATGATCACACTGACAGAACCACAGGCACATAGACACAGGCAACAGAGCATGCACAA
This sequence comes from Schistocerca cancellata, assembly GCF_023864275.1. Lineage (NCBI taxonomy): Eukaryota > Metazoa > Arthropoda > Insecta > Orthoptera > Acrididae > Schistocerca > Schistocerca cancellata. The sequence continues at coordinate 716,103,244 of NC_064631.1, read as the reverse complement.
TGTCGGCACTAGTACAGTGTATATCCACCTTTCGCAGCAATGCAGGCTGCTATTCTCCCATGGAGACGATCGTAGAGATGCTGGATGTAGTCCTGTGGAACGGCTTGCCATGCCATTTCCACCTGGCGCCTCAGTTGGACCAGCGTTCGTGCTGGACGTGCAGACCGCGTGAGACGACGCTTCATCCAGTCCCAAACATGCTCAATGTGGGACAGATCCGGAGATCTTGCTGGCCAGGGTAGTTGACTTACACCTTCTAGAGCACGTTGGGTGGCACGGGATACATGCGGACGTGCATTGTCCTGTTGGAACAGCAAGTTCCCTTGCCGGTCTAGGAATGGTAGAACGATGGGTTCGATGACGGTTTGGATGTACCGTGCACTATTCAGTGTCCCCTCGACGATCACCAGTGGTGTACGGCCAGTGTAGGAGATCGCTCCCCACACCATGATGCCGGGTGTTGACCCTGTGTGCCTCGGTCGTATGCAGTCCTGATTGTGGCGCTCACCTGCACGGCGCCAAACACGCATACGACCATCATTGGCACCGAGGCAGAAGCGACTCTCATCGCTGAAGACGACACGTCTCCATTCTTCCCTCCATTCACGCCTGTCGCGACACCACTGGAGGCGGGCTGCACGATGTTGGGGCGTGAGCGGAAGACGGCCTAACGGTGTGCGGGACCGTAGCCCAGCTTCATGGAGACGGTTGCGAATGGTCCTCGCCGATACCCCAGGAGCAACAGTGTCCCTAATTTGCTGGGAAGTGGCGGTGCGGTCCCCTACGGCACTGCGTAGGATCCTACGGTCTTGGCGTGCATCCGTGCGTCGCTGCGGTCCGGTCCCAGGTCGACGGGCACGTGCACCTTCCGCCGACCACTGGCGACAACATCGACGTACTGTGGAGACCTCACGCCCCACGTGTTGAGCAATTCGGCGGTACGTCCACCCGGCCTCCCGCATGCCCACTATACGCCTTCGCTCAAAGTCCGTCAACTGCACATACGGTTCACGTCCACGCTGTCGCGGCATGCTACCAGTGTTAAAGACTGCGATGGAGCTCCGTATGCCACGGCAAACTGGCTGACACTGACGGCGGCGGTGAACAAATGCTGCGCAGCTAGCGCCATTCGACGGCCAACACCGCGGTTCTTGGTGTGTCCGCTGTGCCGTGCGTGTGATCATTGCTTGTACAGCCCTCTCGCAGTGTCCGGAGCAAGTATGGTGGGTCTGACACACCGGTGTCAATGTGTTCTTTTTTCCATTTCCAGGAGTGTATATAAGCATTCAGACACCCTATGTCGACAATGTTGAGAAATAAGACGTTAGGCCATCCTCTTGTGGTTATTTTCATATACCATTCGTTGACCACCTTGTACAATGTATTGACGTCCGCTTTGGTGGTGATATTATGCAGTATGACGTCTGATTTGTATCGTCCCCTACATCCGTGTCATGGTGCTCGGTGCAAAGCTAAAACACAGGCGATTATTCTTCGTGAAATGTGAACCAAGGTAAACACGTTATGAAAAAACAGAACAGCTGACATTACTGACTTTATGCGGATAGGAAACAAACTACAGTTATTTCTTCTTGTTCTTCCTCGTTGTTAAAAAGAAAAGGCTCTAAGCACTATGGGACTTAACATCTGAGGTCATCGGTCCGCTAGAATTTAGAACTACTTAAACCTAACTAACCTAAGGACATCACACACATCCATGCCCGAGGCAGAATTCGAACCTGCGACTGAAGCGCCTAGAACCGCTCGGCCACACCGGCCGGCCACAAGGACTCAAATGTGCCTTTTAAAGTCCATTTGCAAGTGGAAAAGACGTAAAAAAATAATCAGTGTTGATGTAATAACCACCCGTAAGGCAGCGAGATATATCTAATACTACTGTTTGTCCTTGGTTTTTTCTGGGGCTTTCCCTCCTTTTCCAGTATAAACTATTACATGCACTGCATAATTTGATTCGGCCTCAACCAAAGCCCATACTTTCACCCCATACTTAACAGGTTTCAACTTTGTATGAACACCAAGTCGACAACGCCCTGAGAAAGAAACAAGCTGTTCATCTACTGTAAGATGTGAATGAGAATTATAATTACAGCCGCGGGACTGCTACGGTCGCAGGTTCGAATCCTGCCTCGGGCATGGGTGTGTATGATGTCCTTAGGTTAGTTAGGTTTAAGTAGTTCTAAGTTCTAGGGAACTTATGTCCTAAGATGTTGAGTCCCATAGTGTTCAGAGCCATTTATAATTACAGTTACAGTGGTTGACAAACAGTGCGAAGACATTTCTGACAGCGGCGAATTTATCATTCTTTCTACTTTTGTTTCTTGTATTAATGTCATTAAATCTGATGAACGTAGATAAGTGCTAAAATCGAGTTCTAGATACTGAAGTAAAGAAAATGTCTGTTTCGCATAAAGGATCTGCGGTGTACAACACCTCTGTTGACTTCCTTTTAGCTTTCAGAGCTCCCACTGTAAACAGTACCACGAAAAATGAGTAAATTTCAACATCTGTCAGCAAACATTGTTTCTGCTTTTATGGGTATCTTGCAATCCATTCCTCATAATATACCTGTGCCTTTTTGTTGGCAGACTCGATAAGAATTTTTAAAATACTGCAATCAAAGGCTGGCCGGGGTGGCCGAGCGGTTCTAGGCGCTACAGTCTGGAACCGCGCGACCGCTACGGTCGCAGGTTCGAATCCTGCCTCGGGCATGGATGTGTGTGATGTCCTCAGATTAGTTAGGTTTAAGCAACTCTAAGTTCTCGGGGACTTGTGACCTCAGAAGTTAAGTCCCATAGTGCTCAGAGCCATCTGAACCATTTTTCCTGTAATCAAAGAATAACTTGAAAGCCTCACTTACTGATTCAGTTCCATCAGATACTCCTGTAAGCACTTCAGTTACATCAGGAACGGTTCGTCCCAAAGCTTTTAGTTGATTTATAGGACAAGATATTCCATTTTTACTTGCATAAGTTTTATCAGTTGGTATATTATAAATATCTTCATCACTAATGTTTTGCATTCCATCTGCTATTTCTTCTTCGACCTCCAGCACATTCTCATTTTCTAATGATTCTGATTCATTGTCACTGTCTATTTCTTCACTGTCACAATCGTATCGTGGAAATTTCTTCACTGGGATGCTCCACTTTATTTAGATCACATCTGTACAGATACCTTTCTCACATTTTCATTTCACCAGCACGAGCAGCACTTGCAACCTCTCACCTCACTGCCAAAGCATAAACTAAACGAAGTCTGAAAACAACAATGACTGTTCTTGCTCCCAACAATGAGCATCCTGAAATATTTATTAGTGGAATCACTATCGTCAATGGAACGAATAGAAATCATATGCTGAAAAAGAAATTTTTGTATGATACCAAGTAGTGTGAACAGAAATACCTCTCAATAAAATAAATATTATTTTCATCTGATGCACTTAGTTATGTAATCGACACAAGAGACAGGAAATAAGGAACGTATTTGACAATAAAAAAGTATCATTACGTACAACTAACTATTTCACCTCAAAAATACAGCTCTGGGGTCTCGACTAAATCGGCTTGGTAGTCTTGGAGGTTTAAACTGGAGTAGAAATCGTATTTCCTGTGAGTCGCCAAGCGGTACTCAAGCTTGACATTTCGCCAGCGTTGCCGTATAACAGAGAAGTAAGTGTAAAAGCTGAGAACAGCCTCTGGCATATTTCGTGGGCGCTGCCGTAGAATACAGGGAGGACTGTGCAGCTGAAAGCAGCCACTGGCCCCTGTGAAGCGCAGCTACTGGCTTTTCTTGTCTATGGGCTGAGTGTGCGTACGTGACAGTAAAAAATCATCCCGTTCTCTCCGGCGCTGTACGCAAAGAGAGGCAGCATGAAAGAAGCTTCATTTGTAGGCGTTGTTAAGGAACCAGTGGCCATTCATTAGTCGCGGAGAAAAATGACGCTCTGAAGTCGAGCCTGGCAGCGCGTCAAAGCCGACAGAGCCTTTAGATCCACAGCGGCCGTGCGCACCTTTGAGGTGATGCCTTTGAGCAACGATGTTATGAAATCGCGACCGTTTAGCGTCGCGTTGCTCCGTTGCTCGCTCTTCTTTGTCTCTGGCCGATGACTGTTTATCTGATATTTGGTCCGGCAATGGGCTCCGTTATCCCCCTGGCCAACAGTAATGTTAATGAGCAAATGGAAGGCTGATTTCTTCATAGTGAACCATTGGCAAAACGTGTCGTATATTTTTACAGATATATCTCTGATATTACCTGTACGTGGAAAAGTTCCACTAAATAATTCCAGAAGTTCTTGGAAAATATGAATCAGCGGCATACTAACACAAAGGTCAGTGTGGAGTTTGAGGGGCACCAACATTTATTTCCTCGACGTCAACGTACAGATACAAAATTGAATCCACAAATTTAAAATTTACCGAAAAGATTGTTTTACTGGCACATTTATCCCATCTTCCTCTCGATATCCAACAGCATGCAGCACTCCACCTCGTGATCCACCGTCTCCTATGCATCCCCACCTCCCAAGAAGATGATGGCCAAGAATTTAGTACAATAGAAGCAATACAAATCACTAATCTGAATCCAACACTATTTACAAAATTCTTAATAAAAAATTTAGAAGCAAGCCATATCCCTACTGTACCCAGCGAATGACGTAAATAGACTGAAAAGGAAGTGGTGTAGTTTACCTTTTATACGTAATATTTCAAATATAGGATACGCAATATTTTAAAGGCAAGGGGTTTCCCTGTATTTTTCTATACCATACATACATTAGGTAGGTGTTTTTTTAGATCAGAAGATAAACAACCAGCCACAACGAAAAGTGCGGTTTATAATATCATCTGAAAAGTGTCAGTCCTGCTATACAGGAGAACTGGGAAGTCAGCCTGTACTACGCTCAAAGAACGTCATAGAAGCTGGAGATTAAACAAGTCAGGTTCAGCCTTCGCCGAACGTTGCTTAAACCAAAACCACAAATATGTAATAGATGCAGAAGCCATACACAGAGAGGAAAAGGATACATACCTCACTCAGTTGGAAATACAGGGTGAGTCACTTACCATTACCGCTGGATATATTTCGTAAACCACATCAAATAGTGACAAATGAATTCCACAGACCGAACATGAGGAGAGGGGATAGTGTAATTGGTTAATACAAACCATATAAAAATGCACGGAAGTATGTTTTTTAACACAAACCTAGTTTTTTTTAAATGGAACCCCGATAGTTTTGTTAGCACATTTGAACATATAAACAAATACGTAATCAGTGCCGTTTGTTGCATTGTAAACTGTTAATTACATCCGGAGATATTGTAACCTAAAGTTGACGCTTGAGTACCACTCCTCTGCTGTTCGATAGTGTGTATCGGAGAGCACCGAATTACGTAGGGATCCAAAGGGAACGGTGATGGATCTTAGGTACAGAAGAGACTGGAACAGCACATTACGTCCACATGCTAACACCTTTTTATTGGTCTTTTTCACTGACGCACATGTACATTACCGTGAGGGGTGAGGTACACGTACACACGTGGTTTCCGTTTTCAATTACGGAGTGGAATAGAGTGTGTCCCGACATGTCAGGCCAATAGATGTTCAATGTGGTGGCCATAATTTGCTGCACACAATTGCAATCTCTGGCGTAATGAATGTCGTACACGCCGCAGTACATCTGGTGTAATGTCGCCGCAAGCTGCCACAATACGTTGTTTCATATCCTCTGGGGTTGTAGGCACATCACGGTACACATTCTCCTTTAACGTACCCCACAGAAACAAATCCAGAGGTGTAAGATCAGGAGAACGGACTGGCCAATTTATGCGTCCTCCACGTCATGGTAATGTACATGTGCGTCAGTGAAAAAGACCAATAAAAAGGTGTTAGCATGTGGACGTAATGTGCCGTTCCAGTCTCTTCTGTACCTAAGGTCCATCACCGTTCCCTTTGGATCCCTATGTAATTCGGTGCTCTCCGATACACACGATCGAACAGCGGAGGAGTGGTACAGCGTCAACTTTAGGTTACAATATCTCCGGATGTAATTAACATTTTACAATGCAACAAACGGTACTGATTACGTATTTGTTTATATGTTCAGATGTGCTAACAAAACTAACGTGGTTCCATTTAAAAAAACGTAGGTTTGTGTTAAAAAACATACTTCCTTGCATTTTTGTATGGTTTGTATTAAACAATTACACTAGCCCCTCTCCTCACGTTCGGTCTGTGGAATCGGTTCGTCAGTATTTGATGTGGTTTACAAAATATATCCAGAGGTAACGTTAGGTGACTAACCCTGTATTAGAAATTAAGAAACAGATGTGTGTAGCCCCAGACTGACTATTGAATGAACAAGCTCAGTTCAGCTAGTGACCCTTTTTAGACAATGTTGCAACATTTGCATAGCAGAGGATCCTTGGTACTCCACTCATAGATAACGAGACAAACTCCCAGTACTATGCACACAGCTCTACTCTAACGTACGTTGACTCATAGTAAATGCTGCCCTGATGAATTTTGTGAGATACATACGTAACCGTCAAAATTGTCACCAGAGATAACTTTTATAGTTTAAGCCAAGAGCCGATAGTTCAGAAGCAGAGGTGTTTATTTTTGTATGGTTCCCATCTTTAGGATGTGGAATCAGTAATGCACTAGAAAATGAGCTTCTGACCAAAAACTTAGATCGTACGGCAACAATAAAGTTTGTAAAACAAGGCTGAAAAGTGTTTCATTTGGATAACGCAATGTAAAACGTTTCACAAAGAACGCACAATTGAATCTATTAAAATGATTTTCAACACTTCGCCAGCACTAGCGGCTGGTATTTGCGAAGAACTGTTACCCTTCAGTTTTGATGGCTGGCTGTTATCGAGCCCATTCTATATGCAGTGCCATTGACAGGGGCTTCTTTCGAAGGAACTACGTGACCCCAAATGGTAAAGTTTCCTGCTAGTAGCGTGCAAGAACATTAGTGTAAAAGTAGAAGAGAGGATTCGTTGTCTTCAGGTTTTTTAAACTTTCACAAAACTGAATCTATAAAATTCATTGTTCTATACAATAACCGGACATCGTGACCCCTAACAGTAGCGGGAAAATGTTAGTCACTGTTTCGCTCGTTATGTCTCGTCTTCAGAAGTTCCGTGGCGCTGCGCGAGGTGCTACTGACGATCATGGTCAGAATACACTCATTATTAGGATGTACTGCGTGCGAGACGAATTGTTGTTGTTGTTGTTGTTGTTGTGGTCTTCAGTCTAGAGACTGGTTTGATGCAGCTCACCATGCTACTCTATCCTGTGCAAGCCTCTTCATTTACGAATAACTACTGCACCTTACATCCTTCTCAATCTGCGTAGCGTATTCATCTATTGACCTCCCTCTGCGATTTTTACCTTCCGCGCTTCCCTCCAGTACTAAATTCGCGATCCCTTCGTGCCTCAGAAAGTGTCCTACCAACCGATCCCTCCTTCTTGTCAAGCTGTACCACAAATTCCTCTTCTCCCCAATTGTGTTCAGTACCTCCTCATTAGTTACGTGGTCTACTCACCTAATCTTGAGCATTCTTCTGTAGCACCACATTTCGAAAGCTTCTATTCTCTTCTTCTCTAAACTGTTTATCGTCCATGTTTCACTTCCATACACGGATACACTGCATACAAACACTTTCATAAAATCACTTCCTGACAAATCCATACTCGATGTTAACAAATTTCTCTTCTTCAGAAACGCATTCTTTTCCGTTACCAGTCTACATTTTATATCCTCTCTACTTCGACCATCATCAGTTATTTTGCTCCCCAAATATCAAAACTCCTTTACCACTTTAAGTGTCTCATTTCCTAATCTAATTCCCTCAGCATCACCCGACTTAATTCGACTTAAATTCCATTATCCTCATTTCGCTTTTGTCGATTTTCATCTTATATGCTCCTTTCAAGACACTGTCCATTCCATTCACCTGATGTTTCAAGCTCTTTGCTGTCTCTGACAGAATTACAATGTCGTCGGCAAACCTTACAGATTTTATTTCTTCTCCATGGATTTTAACTCCTACGCCAAATTTTTCTTTTGTCTCCTTTCCTGCTAGCTCAATATCCAGAACATGGGCGTTAGGCAACAACCCTGTCTCACTCCCTTCTCAACCACTGCTTCCCTTTCATGCCCCTCGACCCTTGTGACTGCCATTTGGTTTCTGTGCAAATTGTAATTAGCCTTTCGCTCCCTATATTTGACTACTGTCATCTTCAGAATCTGAAAGAGAGTTCGTCAGTCACCACTGTCAAAAGCTCTCAAGTCTACAAATGCTAGAAACGTAGGTTTGCCTTTCCTTAGCCTATCTTCTAAGGTAAGTCTTAGTGTCAGTACTGTCTCGCGTGTTCCAACATTTCTTCGGAGCCCGAAGTGATCTTTCCCGAGATCAGCTTCTACCAGTTTTTCCATTCGTCTGTAAAGAATGCTTGTTAGTATTTTGCAACCGAGACTTATTAAACTGATGGTTCGGTAATTTTCACACCTGTCAACACCTGCTTTCTTTGGGATTGGAATTATATTGAGGGCATTTCGCCTGTCGCACGTATCGAGCTCACCAGGTGGAAGAGTTTTGTTATGGTTGGCTCTCCCAAGGCCGTCAGTAGTTCCAATGGAATGTTGTCCACTCCAAGGGCCTTATTTCCACTTAGGTTCAAATGGTTCAAATGGCTCTGAGCACTATGGGACTCAACTGCTGTGGGCATAAGTCCCCTAGAACTTAGAACTACTTAAACCTAACTAACCTAAGGACATCACACAAATCCATGCCCGAGGCAGGATTCGAACCTGCGACCGTAGCGGTCGTGCGGTTCCAGAGTGTAGCGCCTTTAACCGCTCGGCCACTCCAGCAGGCCTCCACTTAGGTCTTTCACTGCTCTGTCAAATACTTCACGCAGTATAATGTCTCCCATTTTATCTTCATCTACGTCCTCTTCCATTTCCATAATATTGGCATCAAGTAAATCGCCGTTGTATAGCCCTCTGTGAACTCCATCCACTTTTCTTCTTTCCCTTTTGCTTAGAACGGCTTTTCCATCTGAGCTCTTGAATATTCATACAGGTGGTTCTCTTTTCTCCAGAGGTCTCTTTAATTTTCCTGTAGGCAGCAGCTATCTTACTCATAGTGGTACATGCTTCTACATCCTTACATTTGTCCTGCGGCTATCCATGCTTATTCTGCACTTTCTGTCGATCTCACTTTTGAGACGTTTGTATTCCTTTTCGCCTGCTTCATTTACTGCTATTTTATAGTTTCTTCTCTTATCAATTAAATTCAATATCTCTTCTGTTACCCAAGGGTTTCTACTAGCTCTATCCTTTTTAAGTACTTGATCCTCTGCTGCTTTCACTACTTCATCTCTCAAAGCTACCCATTCTTCTTGTACTGTATATCTTTCCCCTTTTCTTGTCAATCGTTCCCTAATACTATCCCTGAAACTCTCTACAACCTCTGGTTCTTTCAGTATATCCAGTTAGCATCTCCTTAAATTCCTCCATTTTTGCAATTTCTACAGTTTCCTTCTACAATTCATGACCAATAAATTGTGGTCAGAGTGCAGATCTGCCTCTGGAAATGTCTTAAAATTTAAAACCTGGTTCGTAAATCTCAGTCTCACCATTCCATAATCTATCTGAAATCTTCCAGTGTCTCCAGGCCTCTTCCATGTATACAGCCTTCTTGCATCATTCTTAAGCTAAGTATTAACTATGGCTAAGTTATGCTCTGTGCAAAATTCTACCAGGCGGCTTCCTCTTTCATTCCTTACCCCCAGTCCATATTCATCTACTACTTTTCTTTCTCTTCCTTTTCCTACAATCGCATTCCAGTCCCCCATGACCACTAAATTTTCGTCTCCCTTAACTATCAGAGTAATTCCTTTTATCTCATCATACATTTCTTCAATCTCTTCATCATCTGCGGAGCTAGTTTGCATATAAACTTGTACTACTGTAGTAGCGTGGGCCTCGTGTCTATCTTGGCCACAATAATGCGTTCACCATGCTGTTTGTAGTAGCTTACCCGTACTCCTATTTTTTTATTCATTATTAAACCTACTCCTGCATTACCCCTATTTGATTTTGTATTTATAGCCCTGTATTCAAATGACGGGAAGTCTTGTTCCTCCTGTCACCAAAATTCACTAATTCCCACTATACCTAACTTTAACCTCTCCATTTCCCTTTTTAAATTTTCCAACCTATCTTCCCGATTAAGGGATCTGACATTCCAAGCTCCGATCCGCAGAACGCCAGTTTTGTATCTGCTAATGTCCTGCTGAGTAGTCCTCGCCCGGAGACCCGAATGAGGGACTATTTTACCTGCGGAATATTTTACCTAAGAGGACGCCATCATCACTTAACCGTACAGTGAATCTGCATGCCCTCGAGAAAAATTACGGCTGTAGTTTCCCCTTGCTTTCAACCGTTCGCAGTACCAGCACAGCAAGGCCGTTTTGGTTGATGTTACACGGCCAGATCAGTCAACCATCCAGACTGTTGCCCCTACAACTACTGAAAAGGCTGTTGTCCCTCTTCAGGAACCACACGTTTGTCTGGCCTCTCAACTGATCCCCTTCTGTTGTGGTTGCACCTACATCTACGGTACGGCTATCTGTATCGCTGAGGCACGCAAGTCTCCCCACCAAACAGCAAGGTCCATGGTTCATGAGGCGAAGGGAGGGGGGACAGGCAAATTACGCGACGAAATTCTCCGCGAATGTACGAGGTGCATTCAAGTTCTAAGGCCCCCGATTTTTTTTCTAATTAACTACTCACCCGAAATCGATGAAACTGGCGTTACTTCTCGACGTAATCGCCCTGCAGACGTACGCATTTTTCACAACGCTGACGCCATGATTCTATGGCAGCGGCGAAGGCTTCTTTAGGAGTCTGTTTTGACCACTGGAAAATCGCTGAGGCAACAGCAGCACGCCTGGTGAATGTGCGGCCACGGAGAGTGTCTTTTATTGTTGGAAAAAGCCAAAAGTCACTAGGAGCCAGGTCAGGTGAGTAGGGAGCGTGAGGAATCACTTCAAAGTTGTTATCGCGAAGAAACTGTTGCGTAACGTTAGCTCGATGTGCGGGTGCGTTGTCTTGGTGAAACAGCACACGCGCAGCCCTTCCCGGACGTTGTTGTTGCAGTGCAGGAAGGAATTTGTTCTTCAAAACATTTTCGTAGGATACACCTGTTACCGTAGTGCCCTTTGAAACGCAATGGGTAAGGATTACGCCCTCGCTGTCCCAGAACATGGACACCATCATTTTTCAGCACTGGCGGTTACCCGAAATTTTTTTGGTGGCGGTGAATCTGTGTGCTTCCATTGAGCTGACTGGCGCTTTGTTTCTGGATTGAAAAATGGCATCCACGTCTCATCCATTGTCACAACCGACGAAAAGAAAGTCCCATTCCTGCTGTCGTTGCGCGTCAACATTGCTCGGCAACATGCCACACGGGCAGCCGTGTGGTCGTCCGTCAGCATTCGTGGCACCCACCTGGATGGCACTTTTCGCATTTTCAGGTCGTCATGCAGGATTGTGTGCACAGAATCCACAGAAATGCCAGCTCTGGAGGCGATCTGTTCAACAGTCATTCGGCGATCCCCCAAAACAATTCTCTCCACTTTCTCGATAATGTCGTCAGACCGGCTTGTGCGAGCCCGAGGTTGTTTCGGTTTGTTGTCACACGATGTTCTGCCTTCATTAAACTGTCGCACCCACGAACGCACTTTCGACACATCCATAACTCCATCACCACATGTCTCCTTCAACTGTCGATGAATTTCAATTGGTTTCACACCACGCAAATTCAGAAAACGAATGATCGCACCCTGTTCAAGTAAGGAAAACGTCGCAATTTTAAGTATTTAAAACAGTTCTCATTCTCGCCGCTGGCGGTAAAATTCCATCTGCCGTACGGTACTGCCATCTCTGGGACGTATTGACAATGAACGCTGCCTCATTTTAAAACAATGCTCATGTTTCTATCTCTTTCCAGTCCGGAGAAAAAAAATCGGAGGCCTTAGAACTTGAATGCACCTCGTACAACGTGTGAAAAAGAGGCCACAGCTCAGAAGTCCATGTAATGTGTAACGTGGACTAATGACGTCACATTGGCAGCAAACGTCACTACAATTGTGCCCAGAGCCACGGTGGACATGTCACACGACGATGGGAGGGTCGTCACAGCCCCTCTTATATACATTTGACCCCATCTTTTGACGCCTCTGCGATGTAGGTCAGAACACCAACGCACAATGTCAAAATAACACAGATGATTATGTGGTGACTGTTCTTTCGGACTGATTCCGCATAAAAACAGCTCATAACACTAGTTCCTTCCCTGATCTTTCCTTTCTCCCTCTTCCACATTCAGTTAACATAATTTGAAAATACACAGTCTTGAGCGGCCGAGGAAAACATTCCAGGAAGATTGCCGCTCAGAATTTACTTGAAGATGCATCAGGAAGTGGCATAAAGAGCCTCAATGAAACCAATTCCCGCAGGCGTTGATTCCCACACATTTCGCGGTCGAAGCGGCAGTTCGCAATGCGATGAGTAACAGAAAGACGTTTTTAGCTATCTTTGACACAGATGACACCCTCAGATGTTTGAACCCTTCCGTAAGGACTCTGTGTGGCTGCAACCCAATTAACCCTTTGAAGAGAAGGCTGACCACAGTTGTTCTTGTGTGCAGGCTCGGACCACTAGGGACTGTTCAACACCATTCGACCAAATATGAACGTGGCCAAAGCAGCAAAGGGTGACTATGTTTCTTCATCTGTGTTATTTCGCCTCTTCATGTGGCGTAATCAGGCGGAGAGAGGGGGGGGGGGTGGGGGGTGGGGGTGCGACATTGACACATGAACGAATAAAACGGTCCATCTAAGACCCACCCCCCCCCCTTTCGCCAAATCCCTCGGTGCCACCCACCCTGCTTTGTTGAGCAAGTTAAAAATATACCTGTAGAGAAAGGAAACGAGGCAGAAGTACCAGAGGCCAAGCAGGCAGGCTACACTACTGCTCTTTCGCCACTACACTGCAGCTCTTGCGCCTAGGAGTAGGCTACCCAGAATCGTAGAGTGTCGAAGGGGTTGGCAGTCTGCAAGCGCCTAGGCTTCGTTACGGAATCTGTCCTTAAAGGTACATTTTTAAAGTTGTCAGTGAAGGTGAGCAGGTGCCACTGAGGGTTTTGCTGAACTGGGGGATCTCAGAGGGACCTTTTGCCGTTTAATTCACATATATGTCAATGTCACATGCCCCACCATGTTCACCAATACCCCAATTCCTTTAAAATATATCCTCTGACCCACTTTTGAGACAGAAGCAATACTCCCCCCACCCCTCTCCCAGAGAGATTGCAGGGCACTCTCACTTCTGTGCAATGTTCTAAGGCAAGTTGATCTTCATTACTTGGTTGGCATATCTGGATACGATCTGATTTCATTCATATGATGAAATGGTTGAGAGTAGTTAATGCTCTTGCTTGTATGCTCTAGTTAAGGAATAGTGGTAAGCTTTACCTGCATTCAAACGAAGAGGGTGCTGATTTGAACGACTGCAGCAAAAGCGTGTGACGATTGAGGGCCGAGTGGAGCGTTTTTCGGTGGAACTTGGGTGAAAACATTTGCGGACTGTCCAGTCCCTCGGTCTCATTGTGCAGACACGTTGGGTGGCGCCAAGCAGTCGCCGCTGCTATGGGCAGAGCATTGATGGCCGGCAATAAAGCAGAGGATGGGTCCTTGTTAGGCAGGAAGCCGATGAGACGACTGTGTGTTGCCACGAATTTCCGTGGGACAGGTCAGCGACACTCAGGCGTCCACACTCTGCTACAAAACATATTTGTGAAGGTACGAGGCTTTTAGCAAGTTTATGGCGATTCTTTGGAAAGTTAGTCATGGCTGCAACAAGGGAGATAACGATCTTTTTATGGAGGACTGAGGTTCCATCCAGGTCATGCTTTTAGCAACAGACATGGCGTAAACGCGTGGGACAGAGGCTGTGAAGCTGAATCTTTTATCCTTTTCTCCCAATTAATTTTTAAAGTCGTTGATCGGTGAAATATGTGTATGCAGAGCAAGGGGCTGTCACCCAGCTTCGAGTGCTACGCTCCAGCTCTTGATTGGCTTAGGCTAAAGTGAAAGTGGACTAAGATGTAAATGTGCTAGGCTAACGACCTGGCGAGGAAAGTGGAGAGAAAGGGAAGAAGATACTCTTGTACTGGCTCTTCGCTAGTAAAGAACTGCAGGTCTTTACGTAAATGGTGAAACTTGTGTCCTTTGATAGTGTGCCACTTAGAGCTTGTGCCAGGCACCATCTGAATCCAGAATGAGATTTTCACTCTGCAGCGGAGTGTGCGCTGATATGAAACTTCCTGGCAGATTAAAACTGTGTGCCGGACCGAGACTCGAACTCGGGACCTTTGCCTTACGCGGGCAAGTGCTCTACCAGCTGAGCTACCCAAGCACGACTCATACCCCGTCCTCACAGCTTTACTTCTGCCAGTACCTCGTCTCCTACCTTCCAAACTCAACAGAAGGTCTCCTGCGAACCTTGCAGAATTAGCACTCCTGAAAGAAAGGAGCACTTGCCCGCGAAAGGCAAAGGTCCCGAGTTCGAGTCTCGGTCCGGCACACAGTTTTAATCTGCCAGGAAATTTCACCATCTGAATCGTCAGAGGCACTACTTCTAGCATCATGCACACAACGAGTGTTGCATGGGTGTACTTATTTGTTTTGAGTCGGCCGTCTAAACATTTGACATACTCCTTCACGCATAGTCGTGGGACCGAGTCAGATCGGTTTGGTAGAGCAGCAAACGGGTCCACCTCCACATTGGAATCCACTGGGGTTTCAGAGGCTCATAGGGAAGTACCTGCGTTCCGAATTATCCGAATGTCGTCTCGCGTACTTGCATTGTTTCGGGCGCGTGTTATTAATAAGAGATTGCTGTCGTCCAAGACTCCAGTCGCCAAACTCATCATGGTGTGCCGCCCTGACCAGCAGGAGGGTAAAGTATTCGCTGCTACGGCGTAGGGCTCCAATATATGCTTACCAGCACCCTGTTCTTTGGAACAACTTTTTCTTTATGGAATAGTAGAGTATAGATGCTTGACTGTGGCGTAGTTTCTGGACCGCACCACGGATACACGTGTATGAAGTCAGGTAAAACGATTAGCGTTCTCGTTAGTGTCGTGAGTTGATCCCCAGAGGATCACTTTGGTCACCATAGACCTCATATCATTGAAAGCGTTTGTCAGAAAAAAAAAATAATAATGTGCCGTTTCTTTAGCCATTTTTTGTCTTGTGATGCTGAGAATGAATAAATGTATTGTTATTTAGACCACAGCTCCTCCCAGTGTTCTCATTAACATTACCTTTGCCATTATTATTAAAGTATTGATTACAATAGAAAGTTAGAAGCTTGCGAGTGCCCTCATCATCTTCCGCCATTATCTGAAACCATTCACATCGAGGAATTCTCCGATAGAGCCACACTAATTAATGCACGTAAAAGCCTTTCTAGGTGCGCACTTTAAATTCCGTTGATTGTTATGTTAACCGTAATTCCGTAAATACACATTGTTCGTCACACTTTTGAATCATTGTGCAAGAGACTAACACCAAAATGATGAAAGTAATGCTCATTGTTATATTGAAAGTGTTGTTAATAAAACTTCTCTATTTAAACTAGACTGAACTGTATGTGACTGCTTTAGTCTTTAATAAAACTTGCATCTGACTGCGTATTTAACTGAACTGAACTTTATCTGACTGCATGAAAATATTGTTGGAAAATTAATACTCAAAATACACATCTGACTGCATGAAAGTTTAGTGGTAAAAATAAATGAAAGTTGCCAACCTGCGTCTGACTGCGTCTGTGGACTTAGCTCGTGCACTCCTTCCCGTTTAGCCGATAATAAAACATATATTCAACTCAGCCATAGTGCAATGGCATAAAGTTGTCATTCTAGATAACTTTACTCATTTTGGCCCTGTTTGTTACTTAATAAAAATTCTGTCCTGATCTGAATAATTTGCCAACTGTGCAATGGCATATACACTCCTGGAAATTGAAATAAGAACACCGTGAATTCATTGTCCCAGGAAGGGGAAACTTTATTGACACATTCCTGGGGTCAGATACATCACATGATCACACTGACAGAACCACAGGCACATAGACACAGGCAACAGAGCATGCACAATGTCGGCACTAGTACAGTGTATATCCACCTTTCGCAGCAATGCAGGCTGCTATTCTCCCATGGAGACGATCGTAGAGATGCTGGATGTAGTCCTGTGGAACGGCTTGCCATCCCATTTCCACCTTGCGCCTCAGTTGGACCAGCGTTCGTGCTGGACGTGCAGACCGCGTGAGACGACGCTTCATCCAGTCCCAAACATGCTCAATGGGGGACAGATCCGGAGATCTTGCTGGCCAGGGTAGTTGACTTACACCTTCTAGAGCACGTTGGGTGGCACGGGATACATGCGGACGTGCATTGTCCTGTTGGAACAGCAAGTTCCCTTGCCGGTCTAGGAATGGTAGAACGATGGGTTCGATGACGGTTTGGATGTACCGTGCCCTATTCAGTGTCCCCTCGACGATCACCAGTGGTGTACGGCCAGTGTAGGAGATCGCTCCCCACACCATGATGCCGGGTGTTGGCCCTGTGTGCCTCGGTCGTATGCAGTCCTGATTGTGGCGCTCACCTGCACGGCGCCAAACACGCATACGACCATCATTGGCACCAAGGCAGAAGCGACTCTCATCGCTGAAGACGACACGTCTCCATTCGTCCCTCCATTCACGCCTGTCGCGACACCACTGGAGGCGGGCTGCACGATGTTGGGGCGTGAGCGGAAGACGGCCTAACGGTGTGCGGGACCGTAGCCCAGCTTCATGGAGACGGTTGCGAATGGTCCTCGCCGATACCCCAGGAGCAACAGTGTCCCTAATTTGCTGGGAAGTGGCGGTGCGGTCCCCTACGGCACTGCGTAGGATCCTACGGTCTTGGCGTGCATCCGTGCGTCGCTGCGGTCCGGTCCCAGGTCGTCGGGCACGTGCACCTTCCGCCGACCACTGGCGACAACATCGATGTACTGTGGAGACCTCACGCCCCACGTGTTGAGCAATTCGGCGGTACGTCCACCCGGCCTCCCGCATGCCCACTATACGCCCTCGCTCGAAGTCCGTCAACTGCACATACGGTTCACGTCCACGCTGTCGCGGCATGCTACCAGTGTTAAAGACTGCGATGGAGCTCCGTATGCCACGGCAAACTGGCTGACACTGACGGCGGCGGTGCACAAATGCTGCGCAGCTAGCGCCATTCGACGGCCAACACCGCGGTTCCTGGTGTGTCCGCTGTGCCGTGCGTGTGATCATTGCTTGTACAGCCCTCTCGCAGTGTCCGGAGCAAGTATGGTGGGTCTGACACACCGGTGTCAATGTGTTTCCAGGAGTGTAGATTATTTTACTCTGATAAATGAAATTATTAGCTTTACTCATGGGAACCTTACTTTAATGTACCTAATAGTTCAATGCAAGCACAGGATGCGGAGAACGACATAAGGTGTGAGATGAAACTCTAATTTTATCTAAAAAATATTTATTGATCAAAATTTTAAGGTACATGTGAAAAACTAACAAAAAAAACTTCTATAGCATGGATTTACGAGAAAGTTTCACAAAACGCTTATTGCATCAACAATGGGGTTTCTATCTAGCTTTTAGACATTATTGAACCAAAGAAAACCTATTTTATTAATTACTCTTTCTAGTTTCCCCAGGTATGTGCAGAGTTTCGCTCAATATATAGCTTATGTGCGTGGCGCCAATTCTTACTTTGATGCTGTCACGACCCGGCTGCCTCCTGCAGGCATCTAGCTCCGACTCAAAACACGTCTGCTGTCTCTGCGCATCTCCTCACCACTACTCAAACTTTTACCGCGTGCACCTAGCTCTGTTAGCTGTCAAAGATCTTACTACTAGAAGATGTACTACTCGTCCAACCTTGCGGTTGGGAACTATCGACATTTGCAGCTCTCGTTATCATTAAGCAACTACAGTTTTTAAAACTGAACTATGAGCATAATTAAAGTATTCCATAGTTCTTGGAAAGAGGACTTTACTGGTACGATGGCGAACTGAAAGGTTCTCCAAATGTCTTAGAGACAGTATTCCTATCGATGAAATTTTGTATTCGCGATGATGGTATATGTAGTGAATTAACATAAGTCAAGTGACTGTATTAACTACGATATAGATTTCTTTTGCAACTTCTTACAGTAGTCATATTGGTGGGTTTCATTCAAAAGAGTAAACTAAGTTTTCCTTGTACCCGATGGTTCACCACCGTCTTTTTTAATCCAAAGTTGCATAACAAATCTGGAGTTAGCTTCTACATTTCCAACAATTAAGAAATATCCCATGAGGTTTCGGAATTACCGTCGACTTCTTGCCATGGTATTTCGCGTGACAACTAGCCAGCCGCCTTCAGGTGAATTTTACAACTTACTACGCCGGAAAAATTTCATGATTCACAATTAAGTAATGTGGAAATAAGTTCAAATCTGACCGTATTTCTCTTGAAACACATCTATGTAGAGGACGTCCCAAAACTGAAAATCACAGCTGAATGCATCAAGAAAGTTAATCACGTGAATACACAACAGAATTGCGGACACGACATTATTCATGTGTCGTGACTGAAAGTACGTCTACAGTAGTTAATGTATTCTTGCTTGACGGGTTCCAGGACTTCTGGAGGCGAGATCTTACTACGCTCTATCTGCTTACATTTGCAGCCACGAACGCACAAAGACTCTAGGATAATACCTTGTGCTCTATTTTTCAACAGTTCGCACAAGACCGACAAGGTGAAATTATTCTATAGAATGGCAATGCCCAATCCCTATTGATTACGTAGTAGCAGCTCTGACGTGGACGAAAACTTTGCCCGAAGAACAGGGTGGCAAATAAGAATGCGTACCAAATGTATCATGTTACCTGTTGAATGATTGAAGTCTAGGTCCTATGCTCCACGCCAAAAACAAAACCCACAAATGTTGTGAAGAGCTATTTGAAAACGGTGAACATATACGTGTATTAATTGGAGGGATACTAATTAATTGAGATACTAACTGAAATAGTCCACGGTTAATAACAGAATCATAGTCACGGAGGTACTGCTGTTCAGAGTGATTAAGAATCCTTAGTGATGCTTTGTTGGAGATTATTCATTGTAGGCAGGAAGCCGATGAGACGACTGTGTGTTGCCACGAATTTCCGTGGGACAGGTCAGCGACACTCAGGCGTCCACACTCTGCTACAAAACATATTTGTGAAGGTACGAGGCTTTTAGCAAGTTTATGGCGATTCTTTGGAAAGTTAGTCATGGCTGCAAGAAGGGAGATAACGATCTTTTTATGGAGGACTGAGGTTCCATCCAGGTCATGCTTTTAGCAACAGACATGGCGTAAACGCGTGGGACAGAGGCTGTGAAGCTGAATCTTTTATCCTTTTCTCCCAATTAATTTTTAAAGTCGTTGATCGGTGAAATATGTGTATGCAGAGCAAGGGGCTGTCACCCAGCTTCGAGTGCTACGCTCCAGCTCTTGATTGGCTTAGGCTAAAGTGAAAGTGGACTAAGATGTAAATGTGCTAGGCTAACGACCTGGCGAGGAAAGTGGAGAGAAAGGGAAGAAGATACTCTTGTACTGGCTCTTCGCTAGTAAAGAACTGCAGGTCTTTACGTAAATGGTGAGACTTGTGTCCTTTGATAGTGTGCCACTTAGAGCTTGTGCCAGGCACCATCTGAATCCAGAATGAGATTTTCACTCTGCAGCGGAGTGTGCGCTGATATGAAACTTCCTGGCAGATTAAAACTGTGTGCCGGACCGAGACTCGAACTCGGGACCTTTGCCTTACGCGGGCAAGTGCTCTACCAGCTGAGCTACCCAAGCACGACTCATACCCCGTCCTCACAGCTTTACTTCTGCCAGTACCTCGTCTCCTACCTTCCAAACTCAACAGAAGGTCTCCTGCGAACCTTGCAGAATTAGCACTCCTGAAAGAAAGGAGCACTTGCCCGCGAAAGGCAAAGGTCCCGAGTTCGAGTCTCGGTCCGGCACACAGTTTTAATCTGCCAGGAAATTTCACCATCTGAATCGTCAGAGGCACTACTTCTAGCATCATGCACACAACGAGTGTTGCATGGGTGTACTTATTTGTTTTGAGTCGGCCGTCTAAACATTTGACATACTCCTTCACGCATAGTCGTGGGACCGAGTCAGATCGGTTTGGTAGAGCAGCAAACGGGTCCACCTCCACATTGGAATCCACTGGGGTTTCAGAGGCTCATAGGGAAGTACCTGCGTTCCGAATTATCCGAATGTCGTCTCGCGTACTTGCATTGTTTCGGGCGCGTGTTATTAATAAGAGATTGCTGTCGTCCAAGACTCCAGTCGCCAAACTCATCATGGTGTGCCGCCCTGACCAGCAGGAGGGTAAAGTATTCGCTGCTACGGCGTAGGGCTCCAATATATGCTTACCAGCACCCTGTTCTTTGGAACAACTTTTTCTTTATGGAATAGTAGAGTATAGATGCTTGACTGTGGCGTAGTTTCTGGACCGCACCACGGATACACGTGTATGAAGTCAGGTAAAACGATTAGCGTTCTCGTTAGTGTCGTGAGTTGATCCCCAGAGGATCACTTTGGTCACCATAGACCTCATATCATTGAAAGCGTTTGTCAGAAAAAAAAATAATAATGTGCCGTTTCTTTAGCCATTTTTTGTCTTGTGATGCTGAGAATGAATAAATGTATTGTTATTTAGACCACAGCTCCTCCCAGTGTTCTCATTAACATTACCTTTGCCATTATTATTAAAGTATTGATTACAATAGAAAGTTAGAAGCTTGCGAGTGCCCTCATCATCTTCCGCCATTATCTGAAACCATTCACATCGAGGAATTCTCCGATAGAGCCACACTAATTAATGCACGTAAAAGCCTTTCTAGGTGCGCACTTTAAATTCCGTTGATTGTTATGTTAACCGTAATTCCGTAAATACACATTGTTCGTCACACTTTTGAATCATTGTGCAAGAGACTAACACCAAAATGATGAAAGTAATGCTCATTGTTATATTGAAAGTGTTGTTAATAAAACTTCTCTATTTAAACTAGACTGAACTGTATGTGACTGCTTTAGTCTTTAATAAAACTTGCATCTGACTGCGTATTTAACTGAACTGAACTTTATCTGACTGCATGAAAATATTGTTGGAAAATTAATACTCAAAATACACATCTGACTGCATGAAAGTTTAGTGGTAAAAATAAATGAAAGTTGCCAACCTGCGTCTGACTGCGTCTGTGGACTTAGCTCGTGCACTCCTTCCCGTTTAGCCGATAATAAAACATATATTCAACTCAGCCATAGTGCAATGGCATAAAGTTGTCATTCTAGATAACTTTACTCATTTTGGCCCTGTTTGTTACTTAATAAAAATTCTGTCCTGATCTGAATAATTTGCCAACTGTGCAATGGCATATACACTCCTGGAAATTGAAATAAGAACACCGTGAATTCATTGTCCCAGGAAGGGGAAACTTTATTGACACATTCCTGGGGTCAGATACATCACATGATCACACTGACAGAACCACAGGCACATAGACACAGGCAACAGAGCATGCACAATGTCGGCACTAGTACAGTGTATATCCACCTTTCGCAGCAATGCAGGCTGCTATTCTCCCATGGAGACGATCGTAGAGATGCTGGATGTAGTCCTGTGGAACGGCTTGCCATCCCATTTCCACCTTGCGCCTCAGTTGGACCAGCGTTCGTGCTGGACGTGCAGACCGCGTGAGACGACGCTTCATCCAGTCCCAAACATGCTCAATGGGGGACAGATCCGGAGATCTTGCTGGCCAGGGTAGTTGACTTACACCTTCTAGAGCACGTTGGGTGGCACGGGATACATGCGGACGTGCATTGTCCTGTTGGAACAGCAAGTTCCCTTGCCGGTCTAGGAATGGTAGAACGATGGGTTCGATGACGGTTTGGATGTACCGTGCCCTATTCAGTGTCCCCTCGACGATCACCAGTGGTGTACGGCCAGTGTAGGAGATCGCTCCCCACACCATGATGCCGGGTGTTGGCCCTGTGTGCCTCGGTCGTATGCAGTCCTGATTGTGGCGCTCACCTGCACGGCGCCAAACACGCATACGACCATCATTGGCACCAAGGCAGAAGCGACTCTCATCGCTGAAGACGACACGTCTCCATTCGTCCCTCCATTCACGCCTGTCGCGACACCACTGGAGGCGGGCTGCACGATGTTGGGGCGTGAGCGGAAGACGGCCTAACGGTGTGCGGGACCGTAGCCCAGCTTCATGGAGACGGTTGCGAATGGTCCTCGCCGATACCCCAGGAGCAACAGTGTCCCTAATTTGCTGGGAAGTGGCGGTGCGGTCCCCTACGGCACTGCGTAGGATCCTACGGTCTTGGCGTGCATCCGTGCGTCGCTGCGGTCCGGTCCCAGGTCGTCGGGCACGTGCACCTTCCGCCGACCACTGGCGACAACATCGATGTACTGTGGAGACCTCACGCCCCACGTGTTGAGCAATTCGGCGGTACGTCCACCCGGCCTCCCGCATGCCCACTATACGCCCTCGCTCGAAGTCCGTCAACTGCACATACGGTTCACGTCCACGCTGTCGCGGCATGCTACCAGTGTTAAAGACTGCGATGGAGCTCCGTATGCCACGGCAAACTGGCTGACACTGACGGCGGCGGTGCACAAATGCTGCGCAGCTAGCGCCATTCGACGGCCAACACCGCGGTTCCTGGTGTGTCCGCTGTGCCGTGCGTGTGATCATTGCTTGTACAGCCCTCTCGCAGTGTCCGGAGCAAGTATGGTGGGTCTGACACACCGGTGTCAATGTGTTTCCAGGAGTGTAGATTATTTTACTCTGATAAATGAAATTATTAGCTTTACTCATGGGAACCTTACTTTAATGTACCTAATAGTTCAATGCAAGCACAGGATGCGGAGAACGACATAAGGTGTGAGATGAAACTCTAATTTTATCTAAAAAATATTTATTGATCAAAATTTTAAGGTACATGTGAAAAACTAACAAAAAAAAACTTCTATAGCATGGATTTACGAGAAAGTTTCACAAAACGCTTATTGCATCAACAATGGGGTTTCTATCTAGCTTTTAGACATTATTGAACCAAAGAAAACCTATTTTATTAATTACTCTTTCTAGTTTCCCCAGGTATGTGCAGAGTTTCGCTCAATATATAGCTTATTATGTGCGTGGCGCCAATTCTTACTTTGATGCTGTCACGACCCGGCTGCCTCCTGCAGGCATCTAGCTCCGACTCAAAACACGTCTGCTGTCTCTGCGCATCTCCTCACCACTACTCAAACTTTTACCGCGTGCACCTAGCTCTGTTAGCTGTCAAAGATCTTACTACTAGAAGATGTACTACTCGTCCAACCTTGCGGTTGGGAACTATCGACATTTTTCACTGGCTCTATCCTGATCGAATCTCAGCACATACCTTTCAATATGAGCTTTCCCGGACAACGTATCACACGCAGTGCCATGAGTTTCACACTTGTCGAAAATGCAAGCAGATGTTTACTGCGTTTGTTGCTCTTTACCATACTCATGTCGCCATTGTCTTTTGACTGTGACGGCGTCGGTTTCCCAGTACAACTGCAAAATTCCCTTCTGTTGTTCGAATGACAATTGCAGCTCTTTTAACCCGTCGCATGCCAATGCCTATATAAGTGTTATAAGTGAACATCACACCAATGTAATATTGTATAAAGCTGTATCAACCTGAAAGCTGATACGAACGCCAAAAGTGTTATACTAGGGATTATCCTAATGGCAGTGGTATGCCCTCGATTTCAATTGATTTCAGTTGATTTCTGAACTAACATGTCCAGTCAGCTATAGGGCGACCTATTAGGAAACATAGGTAGTGCAAATTGACTTTCCGTTTGAGTGAAATAAGAGATAAAAGTAGCAGAAAAGATCCTAGGCCTGATTGAGGACTGAATTGAAAACCTTTGAATTTTTCCATTAAGGTATTTGAGGTACACGTTATGTAACTCGAATATCGAAAAATGACAGATACTCGTAACCTGCGAATGCAGGTACACTCTTTCCCTCTCGTCCTTTAAATGGGAAAAAAAGAAATGGAAAAATTAATTTTTTTTATAGAACCTGCTATTTCTGGTGTTTGAATAAAGGAGCTTGTTTGCTTAAAATATTCTGAGCATTTCACGTCAAATGTGATCGGTCTGAAGAGAAACAAGGATCTTTTACACAAACCATTAGCCTTCCTATTTTTGCCGGAAGTTTATTTTCGGGGTGCATTATTTAAGTGCTTGTCTCACTGCGTGTCCAGGTGCATTTCGTATTAGAAGAAAATATTCATCTCTTGAGAACTCAGGCAGACAAAGAAGGTCTTTTGGCACGGAATGCAGTATTTGGAAGCGCGCCAGGAAGCAATAACAACTATTTACAGCCATGCATTTAGTTTCTTGGCAAGCTCTGCACGGCTGTGAAGCAGAAGACAAAATAAGGGTTCTGACAAATGTTGCCCTCTGCAGAAGAAGTCAACTGTGACTTAATGCCCTCCACAGAGTGCCTGCTTGCCAGTCCGCAGACGCGCGCGCACACCCACGCTGAGGATGATAAACACACATGATCTTTCACTGTAATTGTCCTCACATAAAATCTGAAATTAATGTTTATCTTTCATATAATTTTGTCGTTACATTGGAACATTAGCAACAAAACTATGTCGTCCTTATCATTAGACATTAAAGGACGCTAACGAAGGTAGTGTATGGCATCGTAATTTGAAGTTACGTAATGCATTTGCAACCAAGATAGTACTCATAATAATAACACCTTGTAAGGTATTAGTGAGCGACTGTTTTCCGTCCTTGAATTATTACCTTACTTTGTCACAAGTTCCATCAAAATTAAGCCAGTTTGCTATAGTAGATGACAGAAAAGAATTTAGTCTGATCCTGCAGATTTGTGTGCTTACCAAGTACGTTAGTAAACGAAGGACCCTTTTGGGTTCAAACACATCTGCATTCATTCCTTCCACTGTTTAAAGCAGTCCAGCACTTCCTTAGCTGTGAAACACGCAATAGCTCTGACGTTTCTCCCTGCCAGTTTTATCTGCTGTATATGGAAACAGAACAGCTTCCATTCCGGACATTTGGTGCGGAATATTCTAGCTCACTTAGAATGATTTACTCTTCTGTGGCACTACACTGTCTAGAAAATGCGAAAATGTCTGCACTCCCCTTGCGCATAAATGTTGAATATTCCAACAGAGATTGCGGTTGATGTAAGAAAAGAGGAAGGAAGGTTACTGTTTAAAGTCTCGACGACGTCATTTCAATAAGTCCGATGTATTAACTCAGACGGGGAGCGATGGCGAAACATGATGATGGAACCTATTTTAGGAGTTATCCTAGACTTCACCTAAAGTGGTCAGAATGAGATTTGAACTACTTTCTTCCAGAATCGGATATCAGTATCTCAACTATTATGACGACTCGGTTGCGACTGGTATGGAACAGTTTTGGCGGGTGACGTTCAGCATCTATGAAGTTGTGCCTCACGTAGTAGAGCTCAGTGCATGCCGTTAAGCTCAGGGAGTGGGAGCCACGTCCTAGCTGTTGACATGATTACTTTGTAACCTCCCCCTCACTTATCGACCTTAATGACAGTGAAAAATTAAACCGCGTGTACCTAATGGACATTTGGGAAAAGCAATCGTCACCGTAGTTAATTTGTCGGTAAAGAGGGAGGAAAGGATAACATCTAAATGAAAGGAAAAATGCAAATGAAACTGGTGGAAATTAATTTTGAAAAGGGGTAAAGTTAATAAAGATAGTAAATGTGCGGCCGTTACGTTAACAATTAACTAGTGGTAATTAGATAGTTGAGATTTGGGGGAAATTACGGTCGCCAGTCCTAAGGACAATTACTGTAGTAACTGAAAAAGAAAGGTTATTACACATATAACTAGCACTAGAAGCGTGGCAACTGAAGGTTGACACGTGTTGTGTGAAAAGTGAAAGTTTGTCAGAAGTAATGAATTTCGCTACACTCTGACTTAATTTAGCAAAAGAATTAATAAAACTGGAAAATTGAAAGTTAATTTAGTGACTGAAATTAATAGTGAGATTTGTTTCTGCAGCACTGCGAAATTCAGTAAAATAAGGTTAGTCTTGGGCTACCTCAACAATCATTTCAAAAGCTACTTGAATCTACACAATTTAGAAATAAGAGATTTAACTTTGAACTTGAATTAAATGATTCTGAACAATTAACAATAGTAAAATTTAGTACGTACCAAGCTGAGCTGCAGTCACATGTAAGCCAAAATACGGTAACAAAACTCGCACTCTTAATTTGTGCTTGTGTAATCTAAATATTGTAGCCAGCTATGAATACCTTAACTGAACTTTGAAATTAAAGCAGTGAAATCGAATGATGCTGGCGTTTGAATTTCAACGACACTCGGGTTCATTCCGGAAAAGGAAGGGACCCTGCTTGGCAATGCAATTGGGACAATGAGCAACAAAGGTTCATGCTAAGTTGCTGTAATTTAGTTACGAAAATGAAACAGTTTGAAAAGCTGAGGTCTGCCATACAGTTCTAAAACTTAACGTGCTTCCAGTCTTCCTTGTAGGTTGATTGAAGGTTTGAAGCCGTCGATCGAGGAGGTGGCGACAGTCACTCATTGTCGGCCGTCGCTGTTGCAGAAGCTGGATGTTGGCGCGCCTTCTTCTCGACACGGTCACCAGGCGAAACGGGCTCTTGATGTGCGCCAGCTAATCCTTCCCGTCCGCGACACCGTGTCAGACACTATCATAGCAAGTCGAGCGCAATTACATGCTGCCCAACCCCGAAAGCGCGGCAACTCGCGGGAGCGTCACACAACACACCTGTTCCACTGCACCACCCCAGCTGGACTCTCTACGCTCTGCCCGCGCTCCACGCGGCAGAGTTAACACTACCAAAGATCCTAAACACTTTGGTTCTGCACACGACCTATCGATGTATTCGTTCGATAGCATAGTTTTCCCTAGGCAAGACCCAGCGTAAAAATACAAATAATATTTACAAAACAAACCAATTATACATCGACATAAATGCATAAAGATATACAAATAGTAAAACAATTACAATATACAAAGACACAGAAATGTTGTATCTTTAGGTAACAAAATAAGGAAAAAAATTTGCAGTGCAATAGATGGAAATAGGAGGATATGCATTTCCGGCGTTACAACTTAATGTCGCCTCAGGATAATGCTTAACTGGTGTTCTTCAGAAAATATCGTGAAAATGATGCAATAACACCCGATAATAGGGACAGCTCGAGCCTGAAATCAACGTTAATGCACCAATGCAACACTAAATAAAGCAGTCTTGAACCCCTCTCCCCGTCTTTCTGGGGATAATATGCCCTTCCCTTCTTCCGACTTAATCGTTTATCCAGACAGCTATACCTGATCCTACATTTCAGCGTGGTCTCCGAACCAATACGCAGATGATTCAAATGGCTCTAAGCACTATGGGACAACTTCTGAGGTCATGAGTCCCCTAGACATAGAACTACTTAAACCTAACTAACCTAAGGACACCACACGCATCCATGCCCGAGGCAGGATTCGAACGTGCGACCGTAGCAGCCGCGTGGTTCCAGACTGAAGCGCCTAGAACCGCTCGGCCACCGCGGCCGGCACCACGATGCTACTCGACATTTTTCTCATATGCACATCATGGCAGCAGATGAAAGAACTTTTTAGTGGCAGGAAAAAAATTCTAAGATTGATTGGGGATTGAAATACGTGCATTTAGACTTCTAGTCTGACACTTAGCGACTGAGTCACACAACAGATCACGAAAACAAGGAATGAATCGAAAGTAACCGTCGACCATTGGAAGAGCTTCGATCTCCTGAAGATATACGACGCTCCTCCGTGCGAAACGTCAAGGGTGAGTTGAAGCACATCAGCTCGATAAGCTCTTTATATGTCACTGATAGCATTCGTGAAAGTCTTAGTACGGTTCATAGGGTCTGTCCTAGTTTCAGAAAAAGATGCACTTACTTCATACGTGAAGTTCTGTGGCTATTTTTCTTTGTAACTTTTTCTACAGACTGGGCGATGTGCTGCAGAGGGTAAGACTGCGTATCCGTTTTGGCGGAGAAGGATTCAAATCTTCGTTTAGCCATTCTGATTTTGGTTATTCGTAATTTTTCTAAACGATTTCAGGCGGCTTCCAGAATAACTCTTTCAACACGACAGAATAATCCTTCTCCCAGATCCTCTGTAATGAACTAACACGGCGTAAACACCAACCTTCCTTTCTATATTTATTTCAACACGGACGTCACAATTCAAGAAAAAAGGTGCTTGGAGCAAAAAAAATATGCCAAAAGAATCAGAGGAACGTTAGTGGCAGAGCAGGGGACATAGTACGCATGGCTGTCACAATAACACAAATTTAAAAAAATCTTAAAAATTTAAAAGTATCCAAACATGGTTTTCGGTATATGTCAGTATCCAAAGGGTCCATCATTTTTCTGTGTGGTTAATTCTCTTATCTTTCTCATCTCTTGGGATCATTAAGCAACTACAGATTTTTAAAACTGAACAGTTTAATAAGCCACAGCTGCAAAATACTAACACGTATTCTGTACAGACGAATGGAAAAACTATTAGAAGCCGACCTCGGGGAAGATCAGTTTGGATTCCGTAGAAATAATGGAACACGTGAGGCAATACTGACCTTACGACTTATCTTAGAAGAAAGATTAAGGAAAGGCAAACTTACGTTTCTAGCATTTGTAGACTTAGAGAAAGCTTTCGACAATGTTGACTGCAATACTCTCTTTCAAATTCTAAAGGTGGCAGGGGTAAAATACAGGGAGCGAAAGGCTATTTACAATTTGTACAGAAACCAGATGGCAGTTATAAGAGTCGAGGGACATGAAAGGGAAGCAGTGGTTGGGAAGGGAGTAAGACAGGGTTGTAGCCTCTCCCCGATGTTATTCAATCTGTATATTGAGCAAGCAGTAAAGGAAACAAAAGAAAAATTCGGAGTAGGTATTAAAATCCATGGAGAAGAAATAAAAACTTTGAGGTTCGCCGATGACATTGTAATTCTGTCAGAGACAGCAAAGGACTTGGAAGAGCAGTTGAACGGAATGGACAGTGTCTTGAAATGAGGATATAAGATGAACATCAACAAAAGCAAAATGAGGATAATGGAGTTAGTCGAATTAAGTCGGGTAACTGAGGGAATTAGATTAGGAAATGAGACACTTAAAGTAGTAAAGGAGTTTTGCTATTTGGGGAGCAAAATAACTGATGATGGTCGAAGTAGAGAGGATATAAAATGTAGAGTGGCAATGGCTAGGAAAGCGTTTCTGAAGAAGAGAAATTTGTTAATATCGAGTATAGATTTAAGTGTCAGGAAGTCATTTCTGAAAGTATTTGTATGGAGTGTAGCCATGTATGGAAGTGAAACATGGACGGTAAACAGTTTGGACAAGAAGAGAATAGAAGCTTTCGAAATGTGGTGCTACAGAAGAATGCTCAAGATTAGATGGGTAGATCACATAACTAATGAGGAAGTATTGAATAGGATTGGGGAGAAGAGAAGTTTGTGGCACAACTTGACCAGAAGAAGGGATCGGCTGGTAGGACATGTTCTGAGGCATCAAGGAATCACCAATTTAGTATTGGAGGGCAGCGTGGAGGGTAAAAATCGTAGGGGGAGACCAAGAGATGAATACACTAAGCAGATTCAGAAGGATGTAGGTTGCAGTAGGTACTGGGAGATGAAGAAGCTTGCACAGGATAGAGTAGCATGGAGAGCTGCATCAAACCAGTCTCAGGACTGAAGACCACAACAACAACAACTATGAGCATCCTTAAAGTATTCCATAGTTCTTGGAAAGAGGACTTTAATGGTACGATGGCGAACTGAAAGGTTCTCCAAATGTCTTAGTGATAGTATTGATATCGATGAAATTTTGTATTTGCGATGATGGCATATGTAGTGAATTAACATAAGTCAAGTGACTGTATTAACTACGATATAGATTTCTTCTGCAACTTCTTACAGTAGTCATATTGGTGGGTTTCATTCAAAATGGTAAACAAAGTTTTCCTTGTATTCGATGGTTTATCACCGTCTTTTTTAATCCAGAGTTGCTTAACAAATCCGGAGTTAGCTTCTACTTTTCCAACAATTAAGAAATGTCCCATGAGGTTTCGGAATTACTGTCGACTTCTTGCCACGAATTTCGCGTGACAACTAGCCAGCCGCCTTCACGTGAATTTTACAACTTACTACGCCGGAAAGGGTTTAAGATTAACAGTTAAGTAATGTGCAAATGAGTTCACATATGACCGTATTTATCGTGAAACACATCTACACTCCTGGAAATTGAAATAAGAACACCGTGAATTCATTGTCCCAGGAAGGGGAAACTTTATTGACACATTCCTGGGGTCAGATACATCACATGATCACACTGACAGAACCACAGGCACATAGACACAGGCAACAGAGCATGCACAATGTCGGCACTAGTACAGTGTATATCCACCTTTCGCAGCAATGCAGGCTGCTATTCTCCCATGGAGACGATCGTAGAGATGCTGGATGTAGTCCTGTGGAACGGCTTGCCATGCCATTTCCACCTGGCGCCTCAGTTGGACCAGCGTTCGTGCTGGACGTGCAGACCGCGTGAGACGACGCTTCATCCAGTCCCAAACATGCTCAATGGGGGACAGATCCGGAGATCTTGCTGGCCAGGGTAGTTGACTTACACCTTCTAGAGCACGTTGGGTGGCACGGGATACATGCGGACGTGCATTGTCCTGTTGGAACAGCAAGTTCCCTTGCCGGTCTAGGAATGGTAGAACGATGGGTTCGATGACGGTTTGTATGTACCGTGCACTATTCAGTGTCCCCTCGACGATCACCAGTGGTGTACGGCCAGTGTAGGAGATCGCTCCCCACACCATGATGCCGGGTGTTGGCCCTGTGTGCCTCGGTCGTATGCAGTCCTGATTGTGGCGCTCACCTGCACGGCGCCAAACACGCATACGACCATCATTGGCACCAAGGCAGAAGCGACTCTCATCGCTGAAGACGACACGTCTCCATTCGTCCCTCCATTCACGCCTGTCGCGACACCACTGGAGGCGGGCTGCACGATGTTGGGGCGTGAGCGGAAGCCCAGCTTCATGGAGACGGTTGCGAATGGTCCTCGCCGATACCCAAGGAGCAACAGTGTCCCTAATTTGCTGGGAAGTGGCGGGGCGGTCCCCTACGGCACTGCGTAGGATCCTACGGTCTTGGCGTGCATCCGTGCGTCGCTGCGGTCCCGTCCCAGGTCGACGGGCACGTGCACCTTCCGCCGACCACTGGCGACAACATCGATGTACTGTGGAGACCTCACGCCCCACGTGTTGAGCAATTCGGCGGTACGTCCACCCGGCCTCCCGCATGCCCACTATACGCCCTCGCTCAAAGTCCGTCAACTGCACATACGGTTCACGTCCACGCTGTCGCGGCATGCTACCAGTGTTAAAGACTGCGATGGAGCTCCGTATGCCACGGCAAACTGGCTGACACTGACGGCGGCGGTGCACAAATGCTGCGCAGCTAGCGCCATTCGACGGCCAACACCGCGGTTCCTGGTGTGTCCGCTGTGCCGTGCGTGTGATCATTGCTTGTACAGCCCTCTCGCAGTGTCCGGAGCAAGTATGGTGGGTCTGACACACCGCTGTCAATGTGTTCTTTTTTCCATTTCCAGGAGTGTATGTAGAAGACATCCCAAAACTGAAAATCACAGCTGAAAGCATCAAGAAAGTTAATCATGTGAATACACAACAGAATTGCGAACACGACATTATTCATGTGTCGTGACCGAGAGTACGTCTACGGAGGTTAATGTATTGTCGCTTGAGGGGTTCCAGGACTTCTGGAGGCAAGATCTCACTACGCTCTATCTGCTCACATTTGAAGCCATGAACGCACAAAGGCTCTATGATAACATCTTGTGCTTTCGTTTTCAACAGTTCGCACAAGACCGACAAAGTGAAATTATTCTGCAGAATGGCAATGCCCATCCCTATTGAGTATGTAGGAGCAGCTCTGGCGTGGACGAAAACGTTGCCCGAAGAACAGGGTGGCAAATAAGAATGCGTACCAAATATATCACGTTCCCTGCTGTTGACTAACTGAAGTCTAGGTCCTATTATAAAAAAAAAATAAATAAATAAAAAAAATGGTGGACAGAGCTATTTGAAAACGGTGGACATATACGTGTAAATTAATTAGAAGGATACTAATTAATCGTGATTAAGAATCCTTAGTGATGCTTCGCTGGAGAATATTCATTGTCCTTTTGTACCCATAAATTAAAAGATTTTTGACATCACCTTTGTATCGAGAAATGGTACTACATTTTATTGCTTTCATCGGCACATCACGAATTCACAATGTGCACTCGCTTAAACGTAATCCGAATGAACAAAATTTGTTCCTTTATATTTTTTAAGGATATGTAGCTTTAGTTTCTGTTTGTTATAACTGACCAAAGAAACTGTTTATATGGTGCACAAGAAGGCGGTAGGCAAAACAAAGGCATTATGAACGTGCATAAAAAAATAAATGTCAGTGCAAGATATGTGTTACGGAAGTATACAGTCCCTCAATAAACAGAGATATGCAGTCAGGATGAATGTAAATTAGAAATACAGCCAGTCCTCAATATATCGAAGCTCTAGGGAAGGTAAAATGCATTCGGTATATCGAGGGTCGATATAACGAGGTTTCAGAAAGAAAAGGTTTCTTATTATTGTGCTGTGACTTTTTCGCACTTGTGTGTAATAGGGCCTATGTTTAGTTTTGGTAATATAAAAAAAATGAAGTTATATTGTTAAATATATTGTTTTATTTCTTCTGAAATAGAGAACGATTTATAAGTTTAAAATAAAATACTTCCATAATAAAATGAGCATGCAGTATGTACATAAAAATTTCCCGAAATCATTGGCTTTTAAAGTAATCCGTAATTTTGGCGTGCTTTAAAGTTCCGATCACCCGTGAGTCAGTCTAATTGTCTACGATTACGATGGCTGATGATCCTCTACCTCGTCACCCTCTCCACCTACGCTCTGACTGTGCCGAGAGCCGCTTTGGCCTGCCTGACGATCACTGGCGGTGCTTCTTCCACCTCCACCTTCCCCTCCCCCTCTAACCCTTCGTCATTGTTAGCCCCTTCTTCTTCGCTCGCTGTTTTGACGGAGTCAACACTCTCGGCTTCTATTAGTGATCCTACTCCTGCGACATCGTTGTCCATGTCCACGAAATCTTCACAACGAACGTGAGCGGTTTTAAAGTGAGTCACCACTTTCGTCCATTCGGACTCGAAATACTGACAGGGGATTTGTCCTGCAAGTACTGTATAAAATAAAAACTTTAATCAAAATTCCCATAAACCAGTGTCAGAACAAAACCAAGATTTTACATGCTTATGTATTACATCCACCAGCTGCTCAATTTCATTTGTCGTCGAAAATCCACACCTTCGGAAACAATTCACGACCGTTTGCTCCTTCATGTTTCTCCACGCTTTATCCAGCGTTATCATAGCATCTAAAATGTTGGTAGGCGTTGGGCTGTCACCGTCAATATTGCGGACTGTCATTCGGACGGCAGTAATTTTCTTTGGCGTTCTTGGTTATTCCTTGATCTAAGGGCTGCAATTTCGACGTAGTGTTTCGTGGTAAAAATTGTTCTGTCACGGATTTTAACGGAGGGATACCATTGTGCGCAGTGCAGTTGTCCACAAATAACACAAATTTTCGATTTTCACGACACATTTTCCTATCAAAATACCTTAACCAGTTGGAAAACGCTTCTGAAATCATTCACGCATTCTTGATCGCAGTATACTCCACAGGGAACGACTTATACCCGGAAACATCGCAGTTTCTTAGGTTTTCCAGTCGTAAGTCGCTTGAGTTTTTCTCTGTCGGTCATATTTGCTGCTGAAAAAACGGTAATATGATCCTTGCTTAGCTTGCTCACTTGACATTTTTCTCTCGGAAAGTCAAAGTTTTTCCTGAAACACATCTGTAAAAAACATCCAAGTTCGTATGTGTTAAAGACCTCATCTAGTTTTAATCTTGAAGGATCCTCTGCAATCCTAATTTCCTCTCATCTACACTGGCACTTTACCCACTCTCTTTTCGGACAACAATACCGTGTCTTTTCCTGAAATTTTTTTAACACCTGTTACTCGCACGAAACGTACCAATGCTGCAGCAAAATAATCTCCCTTTTCGTTCTCATTATTGTTCCTCTGTTGTCGGACCCACTGCACTGAACACTCCTCTAAATCTGGAAACTCATACTTTCGTTGTCGTTTCCAATCTGTCCCTTCATCTGTGATTATCACGCGCTCTTCAGTCTTGATTATTGTCGACAGCTATGTCATTCTTTTTCTTCCCTCCTGTTTTCAATTCGTCAATTAACTTTTGCTTTTCAGCGACAGTGAGACGTTTCCGCCTTAGAACCCAAGGCTGACGCTTACCGTTCTCTCACACGCACAGTCAAAACAAACACTGCCTGAAATCGCACCTGTACGGAGGGCGTGGAAACTGCAATGCGAGGCAGATCTCACGCATCGACGCAGGGTGGGGTAGGACTGGGATTCCCGTACCTGCACGCACTTTGATATACAAAGGTATCATATGAAAGACTTCGATGTATATTGGTGTCTTGCATATAAGGAGTTTTTGTCCAGTAAACTTCGATCCACAGAGGTAAAATCTGCCCTTCTCGATCCTGCCAAAAACATCGATATAATGGTATGGTCACGTTCGAAATATCAAGGATGTGGACTTCCAAAGGAAAGAAATGAAGAAAAAATTGGATATAGACAGGTCTTCGATAATTCGACATTTCGAAGTTTGATTGTACAGCCAATTGAGACTCAAATTTATACGCAGATGCTGGAGTTGTGACTCACGGATAAGTAATTCTGTCATCATCTTGTAGGTCCGTTTGAACAGCACAGTGTTACAATTGTCATGGTACTTATTACTGCAGACAGTTTATCTTTTATTAGAAATGTTCTTCTTTCTTGTATAGCTAGATGAGTTAAAGTTTCTGCATGAAGTTTGTTTCAATATGGGAGAAAGTTAAGTTGTCACTTGGTGCCTGATTCGATCCCTAACTCATTCTGCTATTTGTCCTTACGTAAGAACTGGTATACATTGTCGTTCAGTAGTTCCCGCAGTTAAAAGTGGAAATCAAACCGCTCTGAACTTGCCCCTTTCACAAACACAAAGCACTGCTAAAGGGGCGAGAAGGTATAGAAAACGCTCTATGAACAAGTTTGAGGCTTGTTTCTAGTAATGATTCCGTACCAAGGGTGGCTCAGTTGTGAGACTGGCAGTTAATCCCTCCACACTGTGTTCGGGATGCTTTATAAGAGGCCTCAGATTTTACTTGTACAACGCCAGCGCTTGACAGGAAATGAGCGATGAACTGCCCGTGAATAATCGGGTGCAGGCGATCCAAGAAGAAAACGACGACTTTCTGTAAAAGTAGTGCTCTCGGGGGGAGGTAATCATGGCCTTCCTGACCTTATTCTCTGATCTAAAAAAAAAAAAAAAAAAAAAAGAGAGAGAGAGAAAGAAAAAAACATTCAACTGCCAAGACCGCATAAAATATTTCTGTATTTAAGTCAACCGGTTTCAACAGACTTTGCAGTCATCTTCAGTCCTGTAAGAAAGTTACAAGGAGTTAAAGTAAGGATTTTAGATATTGTTTTTCAGTATTTTTTCACCGCCGATAGTGAACTGGGATGAAAATTTTGAAGTCGGTGAAAATACACTATTGGCCATTAAAGTTGCTACACCACGAAGATGACGTGCTACAGACGTGAAATTTAACCGACAGGAAGAACATGCTGTGACAGGTAAATGATTAGCTTTTCTGAGCATTCACACAAGGTTGGCGCCGGTGGCGACACCTACACCGTGCTGACATGAGGAAAGTTTCCAACCGATTCCGCACACACAAACAGCAGTTGACCGGCGTTGCCTGGTGGAACGTTGTTGTGATGTCTCGTGTAAGGAGAAGAAATGCGTGCCATCACGTTACCGACTTTGATAAAGATCGGATTGTAGCCTATCGCGATTGCGGTTTATCGTATCGCGACATTGCTGCTCGCGTTGGTCGAGATCCAATGACTTTTAGCAGAATATGGAATCGATGGCTTCAGGAGGGTAATACGGAACGCCGTGCTGGATCCCAACGGCCTCGTATCACTAGCAGTCGAGATGACAGGCATCTTATCCGCATGGCTGTAACGGATCGTGCAGCCACGTCTCGATCCCTGAGTCAACAGATGGGGACGTTTGCAAGACAACAACCATCTGTACGAACAGTTCGACGACGTTTGCAGCAACATGGACTATCAGCTCGGAGACCGTGACTACGGTTGCCCTTGATCCTACAGGAGCGCCTGCGATGGTGTACTCAACGACGAACCTGGGTGCACGAATGGCAAAACGTCATTTTTTCGGATGAATCCAGGTTCTGTTTACAGCATCATGATGGTCGCATCCGTGTTTGGCGACATCCCGGTGAACGCACGGCTATTCGTCATCGCCATACTGGTGTATCACCCAGCGTGATGGTATGGGGTGCCATTGGTTACACGTCCCGGTCACCTCTTGTTCACATTGACGGCACTTTAAAAAGTGGACGTTACATTTCAGATGTGTTACAACCCGTGGCTCTACCCTACATTCGATCCCTGCGAAACCCTACAATTCAGCAGGATAATGCACGACCGCATGGTGCAGGTCCTGTACGGGCCTTTCCGGATACAGAAAATGTACGACTGCTGCTCTGGCCAGAACATTCTCTAGATCTCTCACCAATTGAAAACGTCTGGTCAATGGCGGCAGAGCAACTGGCTCGTGACAATACGCCAGTCACTACTCTCGATGAACTGCGATATCGTGTTGAAGCTGCGTGGGCAGCTTTATCTGTACACTCCATCCACGCTCTGTTTGACTCAATGCCCAGGCGTATCAAGGCCGTAATTACGGCCAGAGGCGGTTGTTCTGGGTAGTGATATCTCAGGATTTATGCACCCAAATTGCGTGAAAATGTAATCACATGTCAGTTCTAGTGTAATATATTTGTCCAATGAATACCCGTTCATCATCTGCATTTCATCTTGGTGTAGCAATTTTAATGGCCAGTAGTGTATATTTTTGACTGTCAAATTCCATAGGAAAAAAGGAAGAAAAAGAAAAGAAAGCGATAAAAAGAAAGTTTCAATAAAGGTAGACATGCTATATTAGCATGTTACAATGTGCACCAGCCTTCTATCGATAACATTATTATATGCAAGATGATATGATGATTATCCCACATTTCCCCCAGTGAAAAGATTTACTCCGACTTTTTATCTTAAATCTTTGGTGTTAGAAATATTTGTGATCTTGTACACTCCAACATTAAAAAACCCGCAGCCACGTTGCTGCTTGCACAACATACACTCCTGGAAATTGAAATAAGAACACCGTGAATTCATTGTCCCAGGAAGGGGAAACTTTATTGACACATTCCTGGGGTCAGATACATCACATGATCACACTGACAGAACCACAGGCACATAGACACAGGCAACAGAGAATGCACAATACAGGCAACAGAGAATGCACAATGTCGGCACTAGTACAGTGTGTATCCACCTTTCGCAGCAATGCAGACTGCTATTCTCCCATGGAGACGATCGTAGAGATGCTGGATGTAGTCCTGTGGAACGGCTTGCCATGCCATTTCCACCTGGCGCCTCAGTTGGACCAGCGTTCGTGCTGGACGTGCAGACCGCGTGAGACGACGCTACATCCAGTCCCAAACATGCTCAATGGGGGACAGATCCGGAGATCTTGCTGGCCAGGGTAGTTGACTTACACCTTCTAGAGCACGTTGGGTGGCACGGGATACATGCGGACGTGCATTGTCCTGTTGGAACAGCAAGTTCCCTTGCCGGTCTAGGAATGGTAGAACGATGGGTTCGATGACGGTTTGGATGTACCGTGCACTATTCAGAGTCCCCTCGACGATCACCAGTGGTGTACGGCCAGTGTAGGAGATCGCTCCCCACACCATGATGCCGGGTGTTGGCCCTGTGTGCCTCGGTCGTATGCAGTCCTGATTGTGGCGCTCACCTGCACGGCGCCAAACACGCATACGACCATCATTGGCACCAAGGCAGAAGCGACTCTCATCGCTGAAGACGACACGTCTCCATTCGTCCCTCCATTCACGCCTGTCGCGACACCACTGGAGGCGGGCTGCACGATGTTGGGGCGTGAGCGGAAGACGGCCTAACGGTGTGCGGGACCGTAGCCCAGCTTCATGGAGACGGTTGCGAATGGTCCTCGCCGATACCCCAGGAGCAACAGTGTCCCTAATTTGCTGGGAAGTGGCGGTGCGGTCCCCTACGGCACTGCGTAGGATCCTACGGTCTTGGCGTGCATCCGTGCGTCGCTGCGGTCCGGTCCCAGGTCGACGGGCACGTGCACCTTCCGCCGACCACTGGCGACAACATCGATGTACTGTGGAGACCTCACGCCCCACGTGTTGAGCAATTCGGCGGTACGTCCACCCGGCCTCCCGCTTGCCTACTATACGCCCTCGCTCAAAGTCCGTCAACTGCACATACGGTTCACGTCCACGCTGTCGCGGCATGCTACCAGTGTTAAAGACTGCGATGGAGCTCCGTATGCCACGGCAAACTGGCTGACACTGACGGCGGCGGTGCACAAATGCTGCGCAGCTAGCGCCATTCGACGGCCAACACCGCGGTTCCTGGTGTGTCCGCTGTGCCGTGCGTGTGATCATTGCTTGTACAGCCCTCTCGCAGTGTCCGGAGCAAGTATGGTGGGTCTGACACACCGCTGTCAATGTGTTCTTTTTTCCATTTCCAGGAGTGTAGATAACATGTACCATATTTTTTGTTGTGGTTGCTCATATAGTATTATTTACATGACATTTATTCTGTCTTATATTTCTACAGTACAACACCTACGTATGCACAGCTAAACATAGCAGAGTGTGACCGCATCTATCTATAGGAAGTTTTGGAAGTGAAGTTTTGTCCAACCCAGGATAGTTCTACACGTGTCATATTTTCTTGGTGTATACTGAACCTAAGCATTGTGAGTTTTGCTTTTTCGCTGCCCGGGGTACATGTTTCCCGGTGCCTCCTTGTGACCTGCAGCGATGTGCTTGTACGTCTGTCGCATTTGCGGCGGTAAACGCCACCGCAACAGCAACGTAACAAACTACTGCAGACTAAGTAGCTTAATTTTCC
The DNA here is from genome assembly GCF_023864275.1 of Schistocerca cancellata. Taxonomy (NCBI): domain Eukaryota; kingdom Metazoa; phylum Arthropoda; class Insecta; order Orthoptera; family Acrididae; genus Schistocerca; species Schistocerca cancellata. The sequence continues at coordinate 716,063,672 of NC_064631.1, read as the reverse complement.
TATTACGCATGCAGTAATAAGAAAGCGTAAAGGGGATTCTGAGTATTAAATATGTGTTTCAGTTCTTAGTAAAGCACAATTTTGCAATCTTTGCTGTTCTTAAAGGCCTCTTACTGAAGGAGTTAATTTTAAATACGAAAAGTGAAGTTTTTACGACCTGTTACATGGTCCCGATGTCAGAGCCATCTAGTAGCTGCAATACTATAAAAATGTTATCTTTGCAATAATACCTGTCAGTTGTACCTTATACGCCAACGCAAGTGAATATGCACTGTTTAGAGTATGTCCACCATACGTAAACAGATGTGTTATTTTGTACCGTGCTGCCGGCCGGAGTGGCTGAGCGGTTCAAGGCGCTACAATTTGGAACCGCGCGACCGCTACGGTCGCAGGTTCGAATGGGTGTGTGTGATGTCCTTAGGTTAGTTAGCTTTAAGTAGTAAGCAAAATAACTGATGATGGTCGAAGTAGAGAGGATATAAAATGTAGACTGGCAATGGCAGGGAAAGCGTTTCTGAAGAAGAGAAATTTGTTAGCATCGAGTATAGATTGAAGTGTCAGGAAGTCGTTTCTGAAAGTATTTGTATGGAGTGTTTCTACGTCTAGGGGACTGATGACCGCAGAAGTTAAGTCCCATAGTGCTCGGAGCCATTTGAACCATTTTATACCGTGCTTGTATGATGTAACAATCATCTGTGAGCTATATGTATGTGGACATTGTCTTTTGCACAAGGTTCTTTATGTTTTTAAATATTTTATCGATGATAAACCTTTTACAATGAGCTCATTGTTATCCGCTTGACATCTTGTGCGTGAGGTTCAGTATAAAATGAACATATTTTATAACAAAAATATTTTAATGTATGTAAATGTACAGGCCAACTTCCTGTTTTTATAATACCAAACTAAAACTTTTAATCAAATTTTACATCCTAACTTAGGAGACATTCCATATATATACACTTTGTTACAGACCTGAAGATGACAGCAAAGTCTGTTGAAACGGGTTGTCTTAAATAAAGAAATATGTTTGGTGATCTTGGTAACTGAATGGTTTTTTACAATTGAAACGGATCGCCTTTCAGTACTCTCAAACTAAGAAAATTCAATCTCTGATATTTATACAGTGCTCTGTATTCGGTCCCCGCCTCTGAACGGCTTTGGTCACGAGCGCAGATATTCCCTGTACCCGCCCGCGCTTAGCGTAACTGCAGTCATTTGTCATTATTCATAACTGTTTTTGTTGTAACTTAACTGTCGTTAAGGTGTGATAGATGAAGAGGAACAACGTTGGACTAAGTTTGTTTGCCGGCCGCGTTGGTCTAGCGGTTCTAGGCGCGCAGTCCGGAACCGCGCGACTGCTACGGTCGCAGGTTCGAATCCTGCCTCGGGCATGGATGTGTGTGATGTCCTTAGGTTAGTTAGGTTTAAGTAGTTCTACGTTCTAGGGGACTGATGACCACAGATATTAAGTCCCATAGTGCTCAGAGCCATTTTTTGACTAAGTTACAAGGAGTTAAAGTAACGATTTTAGATACAAAATGTTTTTCAGTGTTTTTTCATGACAGATAATGAACTGGGATGAAAATTTTGAAGTCGGTGAAAATATGTAATCATATAAAAACACTTTCAGTAGGTTTATTCTCCTCTGAATTCAATTTCAAGTGAAGAATGCTGTAAAAACTAGTGATACGCAGAGTCTGGAAAAGTGTGTGAGAATTAATACCTTTTCTTTTGAAGAGACAATTTTGAAATTTTAGAAAGTTGCAGAATCAAGACGTTAACGTTGCTTTCGACTATTATGACTTAAATATTTCACCCAAAATCCACATCTGGAGGGATTTCCCAGAGCACGAAACGACCGCGCCATGTTAAAAAAAAATTTTTTTTAATTTTATCTTTACGTACAGTGAACTCTCATACTGGTTGAAGATACTCCTTCATTAAAAAATGTTTGATCCCTGAAGAGTCCAAAATGGGAGTGCAAAGATCAATCAAAACGATATGGGGTACTTTATATAGAGGCTGGCTGCAGCCAGAAGTTGTTCAGCTCAGCATAATCTAAACGTCATACGCACCGGTGCACATATTCGGCAACTGGACCGCCAGACAAGTCAAATGCCACCACGGCAACAAGCTAAGCTAGATAAACACGACAATTTTAACAACAGAATAGCAGGCAATGCCGCAAGGTACAATTCTACACGAGCCAACAGCGCTCCAGACGAGGAGTAGCGAGGGTTACGCAGCGATATCTCCATGATTCTCCGCGTTCTGCCCCGAATTTGTTATTCTTTGATTAATTGCCAGAGTGATGTGCACAAAATTTTGGAATTACAGGACTTGGAAGAGCAATTGAACGGAATGGACAGTGTCTTGAAAGGGGGGTATAAGATGAACATCAACAAAAGCAAAACAAGGATAATGGAATGTAGTCGAATTAAGTCGGGTGATGCTGAGCGAATTAGATTAGGAAATGAGACATTTAAAGTAGTAAAGGGGTTTTGCTATTTGGGGAAATTTGGGGAGCAAAATAACTAATGATGGTCGGAGCAGAGAGGATATAAAATGTAGACTGGTAATGGCAAGGAAAGCGTTTCTGAAGAAGAGAAATTTGTTAACATCGTGTATAGATTTAAGTGTGAGGAAGTTGTTTATGAAAGTATTTGTATGGAGCGTAGCCATGTATGGAAGTGAAACATGGACGATAAATAGTTTGGACAGGAAGAGAATAGAAGCTTTCGAAATGTGGTGCTACAGAAGAATGTTGAAGATTACGTGGGTATATCACGTAACTAATGAGGAGGTACTGAATAGAATTGGGGAGAAGAGGAATTTGTGGCACAGTTTGACAAGAAGAAGGGTAGGACATGTTGTGAGGCATCAAGGGATCACAAATTTAGTACTGGAGGGCAGCGTGGAGGGTAAAAATCGTAGAGGGAGACCAAGAGATGAATACACTAAGCAGATTCAGAAGGATGTAGGTTGCAGTAGGTACTGGGAGTGTAGAAGCTTGCACAGGATAGACTAGCATGGAGAGCTGCATCAAACCAGCCTCAGGACTGAAGACCACAACAACAACGACAATCACCTGTTACGTTGGGTGGTAACGAGAGAGCCTGCTTTGTGGCTTAAATTACCTCTCCATCATGCACGGCAGTCGCGAAGCCACCACGGAGCGGCCAAACGAGACGGTTCGCGCGCTTAGAGCGTGCGGCGCCTCTGCCCCGAGGCGGGAGGACCCCCGGCGTCGGCGTCGGCGTCGGCGCCGTTTGGCGCGCTCGTTACTGTAACAGCGTTTAATTAAGCAAAAACGCGCCCCGGTGTGGCGTGGCGTGGCTTGGCTTCCGTGATTGCGGCCGCAGCGCGGCTCCACGCTTGGTAATGAGGCCCTGTCTGCTCGCTCACCTAACTGCCGGCCATTATGACGGCGGCCGCGCCCGCGGCTGTCGCTCGATTCGTCTAGCACCAGTTTCGACAGCACTCTGGCTAAAAACCACTCCACGTCTCTAAATCTCTACATTCGCACCACGTGAAGCGCTGACACAGTCCTCTGTGACCCTACTACGAGGGGCGTCCCTTAAGTAAAGTAACAATTTTTTTTTTCTGAAAGTACGTTGGTGTTATTGGGGGTTCCAGTACACCATATTATTCCCCACTCGTTTCGCTACAAGACCGTATTTTTCAACAGAATCTCCGTTCAACGCGATGGCTTTACGCCACCTTACTGGGAGTTCCTACAGGGTGTTTCAAAAATGACCAGTATATTTGAAACGGCAATAAAAACTAAACGAGCAGCGATAGACATACACCGTTTGTTGCAATATGCTTGGGACAACAGTACATTTTTAGGCAGACAAACTTTCGAAATTACAGTAGTTACAATTTTCAACAACAGATGGCGCTGCGGTCTGGGAAACTCTATAGTACGATATTTTCCACATATCCACCATGCGTAGCAATAATATGGCGTAGTCTCTGAATGAAATTACCCGAAACCTTTGACAACGTGTCTGGCGGAATGGCTTCACATGCAGATGAGATGTACTGCTTCAGCTGTTCAATTGTTTCTGGATTCTGGCGGTACACCTGGTCTTTCAAGTGTCCCCACAGAAAGAAGTCACAGGCGTTCATGTCTGGCGAATAGGGAGGCCAATCCACGCCGCCTCCTGTATGTTTCGGATAGCCCAAAGCAATCACACGATCATCGAAATATTCGTTCAGGAAATTAAAGACGTCGGCCGTGCGATGTGGCCGGGCACCATCTTGCATAAACCACGAGGTGTTCGCAGTGTCGTCTAAGGCAGTTTGTACCGCCACAAATTCACGAAGAATGTCCAGATAGCGTGATGCAGTAATCGTTTCGGATCTGAAAAATGGGCCAATGATACCTTTGGAAGAAATGGTGGCACAGACCAGTACTTTTTGAGGGTGCAGGGACGATGGGACTGCAACATGGGGCTTTTCGGTTCCCCATATGCGCCAGTTCTGTTTATTGACGAAGCCATCCAGGTAAAAATAAGCTTCGTCAGTAAACCAAATGCTGCCCACATGCATATCGCTGTCATCAATCCCGTGCACTATATCGTTAGCGAATGTCTCTCGTGCAGTAATGGTAGCGGCGCTGAGGGGTTGCCGCGTTTGAATTGTGTACGGATAGAGCTGTAAACTCTGGCGCATGAGACGATACGTGGACGTTGGCGTCATTTGGACTGCAGCTGCAACACGGCGAACGGAAACCCGAGGCCACTGTCAGATCACCTGCTGCACTAGCTGCGCGTTGCCCTCTGTGGTTGCCGTACGCGGTCGTCCTACCTTTCCAGCACGTTCGTCCGTCACGTTCCCAGTCGGTTGAAATTTTTCAAACAGATCCTTTATTGTATCGCTTTTCAGTCCTTTGGTTACATTAAACCTCCGTTGAAAACTTCGTCTTGTTGCAACAACACTGTGTTCTAGGCGGTGGAATTCCAACACCAGAAAAATCCTCTGTTCTAAGGAATAAACCATGTTGTCTACAGCACACTTGCACGTTGTGAACAGCACACGCTTACAGCAGAAAGACGACGTACAGAATGGCGCACCCACAGACTGCGTTGTCTTCTATATCTTTCAAATCACTTGCAGCGCCATCTGTTGTTGAAAATTGTAACTACTGTAATTTCGAAAGTTTGTCCGCCTGAAAATGTACTGTTGTCCCAAGCATATTGCAACAAACTGTGTATTTCTATCGCTGCTCGTTTAGTTTTTATTGCCGTTTCAAATATACCGGTAATTTTTGAAACACCCTGTATATTCCCGGTTGGAACCACATTATTGGTCGACGTCGGAGCCAACGCCGTGCTGCATCAATAACCTCCCCATCATCCACTTACTGATTACCGAGGAGTGCATCCTTTGTTGGGCAGCCGTGCGGGGTAGCCGCGCGGTCTGGGCGCCTTGTCACGGTTCGCGCGGCTCCTACCGTCGAACGTTCGAGTCCTCCCTCGGACATGGGTGTGTGTGTTGTCCTTAGCGTAAGTTAGTTTAAGTTAGGTTAAGTAGTGTGTAAGACCAGGGACCGATGGTCCCATTGTATCTTACGCAAATTTCCAATTTCCTTTGTTGCGCCAAACAGCTGGATGTCGAAATATGCGAGATATGCGCTATAGAGTGGATGATAAAGAACAATCAGTTTAAGTTATGCGAGCTGCTCTCGGGTGCAGACTTGTATGAGGCGTGGAGAAGGAGAAGTTCGTTTGAATTTTCCTGACAATGAGCACGCTAAAGTCATTTCTTCTTTTTCCTGGGGGTATTTCATTTATTTATTTATTTCTCAAGCAAAGACTTGTTGCCTGTTCTTATACAGGCGGTCGTTACATTTTGTGATCTTACATATTGTTGTTGTTGTTGTCTTCAGTCCTGAGACTGGTTTGATGCAGCTCTCCATGCTACTCTATCTTGTGCAAGCTTCTTCATCTCCCAGTACCTACTGCAACCTACATCCTTCTGAATTTGCTTAGTGTATTCATCTCTTGGTCTCCCCCTATTCCCTTTTATTACTAGCGCATTTTGTTGACAGTTTTACAAAAGGATAAAACGAGAGGAAAAAATGGAAAAAAGCACAAATGTATGTATACAATTTTGTTTAAATTTGTTATTAACATAGATAATGATAATAAATATACATAATAGAGTGTGGATGTGTTTTGAGTTAAAATTAAAATTGTGTTTAATGAAACAATTAAGAGATGATAATAAATTTTACTTAGATCTACATCTACATCTACATCCACATCCATACTCCGCAAGCCACCAGACGGTGTGTGGCGGAGGGTACCTTGAGTACCTCTATCGGTCCTCCCTTCTATTCCAGTCTCGTATTGTTCGTGGAAAGGAGGATTGTCGGTATGCTTCTGTGTGGGCTCTAATCTCTCTGATTTTATCCTCATGGTCTCTTCGCGAGATATACGTAGGAGGAAGCAATATATTGCTTGACTCCTCGGTGAAAGTACGTTCTCGAAACTTCAACAAAAGCCCGTACCGAGCTACTGATCGTCTCTCCTGCAGAGTCTTCCACTGGATTTTATCTATCATCTCCGTAACGCTTTCGCGATTACTAAATGATCCTGTAACGAAGCGCGCTGCTCTCCGTTGGATCTTCTCTATCTCTTCTATCAACCCTATCTGGTACGGATCCCACACTGCTGAGCAGTATTCAAGCAGTGGGCGAACAAGCGTACTGTAACCTACTTCCTTTGTTTTCGGATTGCATTTTCTTAGGATTCTTCCAATGAATCTCAGTCTGATGAATCTCAGTACATTGTGAGAATACTTCCCTTTATACCTTCTATATGTTTTGTATACATCTCTTACGTATGTTGTCTTGACCATGGGTACAATTAATAAAGTATCTGATAAATGAAGTTACATTGTGTTTCTCAACGTAAAGGTTACAGAGGAAATTGCGTGTTGATTTAATATGTACGTTCAGCGCGACAGAAGTGCAACTCTTCCGCAAATTGCCGCAGATTTCAATGCTGGGCTATCAACAAGTGTCAGCGTGCGAACCGTTCAACGAAACATCATCGATATCTGTTTTCGGAGCCGAAGGCCCACTCGTGTACCCTTGATGACTGCACGACACAAAGCTTTACGCCTCGCCTGGGCCCGTCAACACCGACATTGGACTTTTAATAACTGGAAACTTGTTGCCTGGTCGGACGAGTCTCGTTTCAGATCACATATAGCGGACAGACGTGCACTGGTATGGAGGCAACCTTATGACCCCATGCACCCTGAATATCAGCAGCGGACTGTTCAAGCTGGTGGAGCTTTGTAATGGTGTGGGGCGTGTGTAGTTTGAGTGATACGGGACCCCTGATACGTCTAGATACGTCTCTGACAGGTGACACGTACGTAAGCATCCTGTCTGATCACCTGCATCCATTCATGTCCATTGTGCATTCCGACGGACTTGGGCAATTCCAGCAGGACAATGCATCGCCCCACACGTCCAGAAACGCTGCAAAGAGGCCCTAGGAACACTCTTCTGAGTTTAAACACTTCCGCTGGCCTCCTACCTGCCCAGATGTGAACATTATTGAGCATATCTGGGATACCTTGCAACGTGCTGTTCAGAAGATTACATTACATTTCACATTACATTTATCGTTTTCCATAGATCCCTTGGATAGGAGTCTCTTGTTACACAGATACATGGATATTGTACAATTTTAATGCAGACGGAGTTATGAGCTATAATCCTTGTGAAGACATTCACCGATGTAGTTGAAGGAGTTGGCCAACAGGAAGTTCTTTAATTCACTCTGAAACCGATCTGTATCACTCACAAGGCCTTTGGTATGCTCCGGTAAGTTATTGAATATATGAGTACCCATGTATTTGACTCATTTTTTTTACTGTTAAGCTTTTATACTCCTTATAAAGATTGTTTTTGGTCCTGGTATTATAATCATGTTTTGCACTGTTTTGTGTAAAAAGAGACATGTTGGAAATGACAAAGGACATGAATGAGTATATGTACTGAGAAGTAGTAGTTAGAATACCAAGTTTCTTAAAGAGATCTTTGCATGATGATCTAGGACTGACGCCAGATATAATTCTAAATGTCTCGTTTCTGAATTTTGAAAATGTTCTCTTTGTGATAGAAGTTTCCCCAAAAGATGATTCCATAACTCATTTGTGAATGGAAGTAGGCCAAATAAACTAACTCCATTTTTAAATCGCCTATTTCTGCTATCATGCGTACTGCAAATGTAGCTGAACTAAGGCGTTTTATTAAGTCTAGAGTGTGAGTTTTCCGATTTAGGTTGTGGTCAGTTTGTAGCCCTAAAAATTGGACACTGTCTACAGCTTTAATTTCATTGTTTGAATGCATTATGCTTATAGGGTCAGGTATTCTTTGTTAGGTACTAAACTGTACGTACTGGATCTTGTCAAAATTCAGTGAGAATCCATTTGCTGTGAACCACCCATTGATACTTACAATTATTCATTAGCTGACTGCTCAGTGATATCACGGGTACCGTTTTTTATACCAATACTTGTATCATCTGCAAATAAGACAAAATTTGCATTTTGTGGCACTGCATATGTAAGGTCATTAATATATAATAGGAACAACAAGGGACCTAAAATAGAGCCCTGGGGCACCCTTGGCTGATGGTTTCATATTTTAATGACGATTATTATGTGGTAAGCCCGATACAGACACACACTGTTTTCTATTAAAAGGACAGGATGAGAACCATGAGCCTGCTACTCCTGCTATCCCATAATATTTTAACTTTTGTATAAGGATATCATACTTAACACAACCAAAAGTTTTAGCCAGATCATAGAATATTCCAAGCGGTAATAACTTTTGATTTATTGATTCTAATATATCATCTGTAAAAGTGAATATAGCGTGATCAGTTGACAAACCTTTCCTGAATCCAAACTGATTGTGAATGAGAATATTTTTCTGTTCGAGGAGTTTATAGACTCTATTGTACATAACCCTATCAAACACTCTTGAAAATATTGCCAATAATGAAATAGGACGGATGTTTTCCACTGATGATTTGTCTCCTTTTTTGTGTAATGGTTTGACAATAGCGTATAAAAGCCTGTGTGGAAAAGTACCACTGTGGAGGGATTCCTTACATAAGTAACTCAGTATGTCACGAAGTTCTGAGGAGCAACATTTAATTATGATAGTGCTGATTTCATCATAACCACTGGAAAATTTGTTTTTAAGAGAGCTTCAAAATGGTTCAAATGGCTCTGAGCACTATGGGACTTAACTTCTGAGGTCATCAGTCCCCTAGAACGTAGAACTACTTAAATCTAACTAACCTAAGGACATCACACACATCCATGCCCGAGGCACGATTCGAACCTGCGACCCTAGAGGTCGCGCGGTTCCAGACTGTAGCGCCTAGAACCGCTCGGCCACTCCGGCCGGCTTAAGAGAGCTGATAATATTAGAAATCTCTTTCGGTGAGGTAGAATAAAGTTGAATTTTGTCAAACTTCTGCGGAAATGGATTTTTTAAATATCTGAAGCTATCTTCTGAGGAACTATGCAAACCTAAGCTGTGTGCTACTGAAAGGAAAAAGTTGTTGAAAGTGTCTGCAATTTTGGAGGTATCTCCAATCAACTCATTATTTACATTTAACATAATTTCCTCATTTGCCTGATTAGTTTTTCCTGTTTCACTTTTTACTATGTTCGATATAGTTTTTGCCTTTTTTATTAGAGGCATTTATTCTCTCTCCACCCTCTCGTACTCTTACGGATTTATGGATAGCCCTGCAGTATTCATGGTGTCAGTTCCCTCCAGCACTACTTCAGACATTAGTCTAGTCCGTGCGAAGTCGTGTTGCGGCACTTCTGCGTGTCTTCGGGGTCCCTACACGATAATAGGGAGGTCTACCAGTTTCTTTGGCTCTTCAGTGTATATTGTATACAGGGTGAGTCAGCTAACATTACCGCTGGATATATTTCGTAAACCACATCAAATACTGACGAATCGATTCCACAGACCGAACGTGAGGAGAGGTGCTAGTGTAATTGGTTAATACAAACCATAAAAAAATGCACGGAAGTATGTTTTTTAACACAAACCTACGTTTTTTTTAAATGGAGCCCCGTTAGTTTTGTTAGCACATCTGAACATATAAACAAATACGTAATCAGTGCCGTTTGTTGCATTGTAAAATGTTAATTACATCCGGAGATATTGTAACCTTAAGTTGACGCTCGAGTACCACTCCTCCGCTGTTCGATCGTGTGTATCGGAGAGCACCGAATTACGTAGGGATCCAAAGGGAACGGTGATGGACCTTAGGTACAGAAGAGACTGGAACAGCACATTACGTTCACATGCTAACACCGTTTTATTGGTCTTTTTCACTGACGCACATGTACATTACCATGAGGGGTGAGGTACACGTACACACGTGGTTTCCGTTTTCAGTTACGGAGTGGAATAGAGTGTGTCCCGACATGTCAGGCCAATAGACGTTCAATGTGGTGGCCATCATATGCCGCACACAATTGCAATCTCTGGCGTAATGGATGTCGTACACGCCGCAGTACATCTGGTGTAATGTCGCCGCGGGCTGCCACAATACGTTGTTTCATATCCTCTGGGGTTGTAGGCACATCACGGCCCACATTCTCCTTTAACGTACCCCACAGAAAGAAGTCCAGAGGTGTAAGATCAGGAGAATGGGCTGGCCAATTTATACGTCCTCCACGTCCTATGAAACGCCAGTCGAACATCCTGTCAAGGGTCAGCCTAGTGTTAATTGCGAATGTGCAGGTGCACCATCATGCTGATACCACATACGTCGACGCGTTTCCAGTGGGACATTTTCGAGCAACGTTGGCAGATCATTCTGTAGAAACACGATGTATGTTGCAGCTGTTTGGGCCTCTGCAATGAAGTGAGGACCAATGAGGTGGTCGCCAATGATTCCGCACCATACATTTACAGTCCACGGTCGCTGTCGCTCTACCTGTCTGAGCCAGCGAGGGTTGTCCACGGACCAGTAATGCATGTTCCGTAGATTCACTGCCCCGTGGTTTGTGAAACCCGCTTCGTCGGTAAACAGGTAGAACTGCAACGCATTCTCTGTTAATGCCGATTGACAGAATTGCACTCGATGATTAAAGTCATCACCATGTAATTGCTGATGTAGCGACACATGAAACGGGTGAAAGCGGTGACGATGCAGTATGCGCATGACACTACTTTGACTCAGTCCACCGGCTATCGCAATGTCCCGTGTACTCATGTGTGGGTTCATGGCAACAGCAGCTAACACACCAACTGCACCCGCTTCTCCTGTGACGGGCCTGTTAAGGATCCGTTTGCGTGCTACGACCATACCTTTTGAATACAGTTGGCGGTAGATGTTTTGCAATGTGCGTGCACGTTGGATGCTCCCTGTCCGGGTACCGTTCTGCATACACCCTGCAGGCTTCAGCTGCATTTCGTCGACACTCGCCATAGATGAGTATCATCTCCGCCTTTTCAGAGTTCGAATACACCATGGTCACAGTTCCTACAACACTAGACTATCACAGACGTCTGGTAACACGGTGTACTACAGTTGGTCTGCGTACGGAGACGAATGCAGAATAACAATAGCAGCAGGCGCTACATGCGGACACTGCGGCAGCTGGACCAAACCACAACAGTGCACTACAGCCACACTCGTAAACACGGTCGTCATCGTAAACATGTCCCTGCAGATGCTGCCGACCGTGGCCCGTGTTTGTTACAACACGCTACTGAACGTCGGAGGTTTCAAGCGCCAACTTTAGGTTACAATATCTCCGGATGTAATTAACATTTTACAATGCAACAAACGGCACTGATTACGTATTTGTTTATATGTTCAGATGTGCTAACAAGACTAACGTGGTTCCATTTAAAAAAACGTAGGTTTGTGTAAAAAAACATACTTCCGTGCATTTTTGTATGGTTTGTATTAAACAATTACACTAGCCCCTCTCCTCACGTTCGGTCTGTGGAATCGGTTCGTCAGTATTTGATGTGGTTTACGAAATATATCCAGCGGTAACGTTAGGTGACTCACCCTGTATAGGGTGTCAGTCCTAAGAATCGTCAGGCGCATTTTCTCTGGTATTCAAGGAGATATTTGCAGTTTAGTTTTCGCATTATGTAGCTGGACTCAGCTCAGACAAATACCGCTCCTCACGTCTTTCATGCGACGCCCAGTTTCAACGGAATGCGTCGGTTTGTTTCTCATTACAAACCAACTAATTTTTAAAGCGGAATTTTAGGTGTCCATGCGATATAGCAGTCCCATACTAGTCTAGTGCAATATTCGTTTTGCCGGCCGATGTGGCCGAGCGGTTAAAGGCGCTACAGTCTGGAACCGCACGACCGCTACGGTCGCATGTTCGAATCCTGCCTCGGGCATGGATGTGTGTGATGTCCTTAGGTTAGTTAGGTTTAAGTAGTTCTAAGTTCTAGGGGACTTATGACCTAAGATGTTGAGTCCCATAGTGCTCAGAGCCATTTGAACCATTTTGAACCAATATTCGTTTTGTCGATATTTGTTTTAACGATAAGCGTTAGCAGGGACAGTAAAACTAGAAGAATAAGCAGCAACCCAGCATCGACTCGGTAGCTCTGCAGGGTTGGCAGCAGCAGTCAGCGCCGGGCAAGCGCAGTGCTATCGCTGCTGGAGTACTTTCTACTCCTCGTGTTTAACTGTCCCTGTTGACACACATCGCACTAGACTAATTTGGGACCGCTCTTTCGAACGGACACTTAAATTTTACTTTACAAATTATTTTATTTGTAATGGGAAACAAACCGACGCTTTCTATCGACACTGGTCGTCGCATAAAAGACACGATGAGCAGCGTTTCTCTGGGCTGACTCCAGATACACAATGCAGAGGGTAAATTGCAGATGCCCTTCGTAACACCAGAGGAAATGCGCCTACCGACTCTTAGGAGAGACACCCTTTATGTACTAGTGTTATTGTTTGAGAAATGTCTGGCAAGGGCAAGAAGGTTTCTATTCATCTGTTAGCCGATTTATATGTGCGCCAAATATTGTGAGCAAGCACCCGTCACAGTGCCGATAATACAGTGAAGGTTCCCGAGGACTTCTGTGTGTCAATTCAACATACTCATGGTGAAGAGACTGTAGTGATTTTTTGTGCTGTATGTGCGTATCTCTATACATGCGCTGTTAATAATACATCGTAAGATCACATAAGGCTACAAACAACATATTCGCTACAACTTCTTATCACGGGCGAATGTTGTTATTCTTGATGTTGGTAAGTCTTTCTATATTCACGTGCCCGGTAAATAAACCACCTCGGAATGTCGGCTTCACACCGAAATTAGGAACAGGTCGGTGTGAAGCACTTTAATCTTTTACATTTAGAAATATCTCAGGGTTGTAATTAAATATCCTTTCATTCGAAGAATGATTGATACTTTCGTGGGTTTGTGTGGAAAAATGCCTTTTGCATGGTATACTTATTTTTATCTCCCCCCCATGAACCATGGACCTTGCCGTTGGTGGGGAGGCTTGCGTGCCTCAGCGATACAGATAGCCGTACCGTAGGTGCAACCAAAACGGAGGGGTATCTGTTGAGAGGCCAGACAAACGTGTGGTTCCTGAAGAGGGGCAGCAGCCTTTTCAGTAGTTGCAAGGGCAACAGTCTGGATGATTGACTGATCTGGCCTTGTAACACTAACCAAAACGGCCTTGCTGTGCTGGTACTGCGAACGGCTGAAAGCAGGGGAAACTACAGCCCTAATTTTTCCCGAGGGCATGCAGCTTTACTGTGTGGTTAAATGATGATGGCGTCCTCTTGGGTAAAATATTCCGGAGATAAAATAGTCCCCCATTCGGATCTCCGGGCGGGCACTACTCAGGAGGACGTCGTGATCAGGAGAAAGAAAACTGGCGTTATACGGATCGGAGCGTGGAATGTCAGATCCCTTAATGGAGCAGGTAGGTTAGAAAATTTAAAAAGGGAAATGGATAAGTTAAAGTTAGATATATTGGGAATTAGTGAAGTTCGCTGACAGGAGGAACAAGACTTTTGGGCTGGCGAATACAGGGTTATAAATACAAAATCATATAGGGGTAATGCAGGAGTCGGTTTAATAATGAATAAAATCATAGGAGTGCGGGTAAGCTACTACAAACAGCATAGTGAACGCATTATTGTGGCCAAGATAAACACGAAGCCCACGCCTACTACAGTAGTACAAGTTTATATGCCAACTAGCTCTGCAGATGACGAAGAAATTGAAGAAATGTATGACGAAATAAAAGAAATTATTCACATAGTGAAGGGAGATGAAAATTTAATAGTCATGTGTGACTGGAATTCGGTAGTAGGAAAAGGGAGAGAAGGAAACGTAGTAGGTGAATATGGATTGGGGGTAAGAAATGAAAGAGGAAGCCGCCTGGTAGAATATTGCACAAGCACATCTTAATCATAGCTAACACTTTGTTCAAGAATCATAAAAGAAGGATGTACACATGGAAGAAGCCTGGAGATACTAAAAGGTATCAGATAGATTATATAACGGTAAGACAGAGAGTTAGGAACCAGGTTTTAAACTGTAAGACATTTCCAGGGGCAGATGTGGACTCTGACCACAATCTATTGGTTATGAACTGTAGATTAAAATTGAAGAAACTGCAAAAAGGTGGGAATTTAAGGAGATGGGACCTAGATAAACTGACTAAACCAGAGGTTGTACAGAGTTTCAGGGAAGGCGTAAGGGAACAATCGACATGAATGGGGGAAAGAAATACAGTAGAAGAAGAATGGGTAGCTTTGAGAGATGAAGTAGTGAAGGTCGCAGATGACCTAGTAGGTAAAAAAACGAGGGCTAGCAGAAATCCTTGGGTAACAGAAGAAATATTGAATTTAATTGATGAAAGAAGAAAATATAAAAACGCAGTAAATGAAGCAGGCAAAAAGGAATACAAACGTCGGAAAAATGAGATCTACAGGAAGTGCAAAATGGCTAAGCAGGGATGGCTAGAGGACAAATGTAAGGATGTTGAGGCTTATCTCACTAGGGGTAAGATAGATACTGCCTACAGGAAAATTAAAGAGACCTTTGGAGAAAAAAGAACCACTTGTATGAATATCAAGAGCTCAGGTGGAAACGCAGTTCTAAGCAAAGAAGGGAAAGCAGAAAGGTGGAGGCAGTATATAGAGGGTCTATACAAGGGCAATGTACTTGAGGACAATATTATGGAAATGGAAGAGGATGTATATGAAGATAAAATGGGAGATACGATACTGCGTGAAGAGTTTGACAGAGCACTGAAAGACCTGAGGCGAAACAAGGTCCCAGGAGGAGACAACATTCCATTAGAACTACTGACGGCCTTTGGAGAGCCAGTCCTGACAAAACTCTACCATCTGGTGAGCAAGATGTATGAGACAGGCGAAATACCCTCAAATTTCAAGAAGAATATAATAATTGCAATCCCAAAGAAAGCAGGTGCTGACACAAGTGAGAATTACCGAACAATCAGTTTCATAAGTCACGGATGCAAAATACTAACGAGAATTCTGTACAGACGAATGGAAAAACTAGTTGAAGACCACCTCTGGGAAGATCAGTTTGGATTCCGTAGATGTATTTGAACACGTGAGGCAATACTGAACCTACGACTTATCTTAGAAGCTAGATTAAGGAAAGGCAAACCTACGTTTCTAGCACTTGTAGACTTCGAGAAAGCTTTTGACAATGTTTACTGGAATACTCTCTTTCAAATTCTAAAGGTGGCAGGGGTAAAATACAGGGAGCGAAAGTCTATTTACAATTTGTACAGAAAACAGATGGCAGTTATAAGAGTCGAGGGAAATGAAAGGGAAGCAGTGGTTGGGAAGGGAATGAGATAGGATTGTAGCCTCTCCCCAATGTTATTCAATCTCTATATTTAGCAGGCAGTGAAGGAAACAAAAGAAAAATTCGGAATAGGTATTAAAATCCATGGACAAGAAATAAAAACTTTGAGGTTCGCCGATGATGGTCGAAGTAGAGAGGATATAAAATGTAGACTGGCAATGGCAAGGAAAGCGTTTCTGAAGAAGAGGAATTTTTTAACATCGAGTATAGATTTAAGTGTCAGTAAGTCATTTCTGAAAGTATTTGAATGGAGTGTAGCCACGTATGGAGGTGAAACATGGACGGTAAATACACTCCTGGAAATTGAAATAAGAACACCGTGAATTCATTGTCCCAGGAAGGGGAAACTTTATTGACACATTCCTGGGGTCAGATACATCACATGATCACACTGACAGAACCACAGGCACATAGACACAGGCAACAGAGCATGCACAATGTCGGCACTAGTACAGTGTATATCCACCTTTCGCAGCAATGCAGGCTGCTATTCTCCCATGGAGACGATCGTAGAGATGCTGGATGTAGTCCTGTGGAACGGCTTGCCATGCCATTTCCACCTGGCGCCTCAGTTGGACCAGCGTTCGTGCTGGACGTGCAGACCGCGTGAGACGACGCTTCATCCAGTCCCAAACATGCTCAATGGGGGACACATCCGGAGATCTTGCTGGCCAGGGTAGTTGACTTACACCTTCTAGAGCACGTTGGGTGGCACGGGATACATGCGGACGTGCATTGTCCTGTTGGAACAGCAAGTTCCCTTGCCGGTCTAGGAATGGTAGAACGATGGGTTCGATGACGGTTTGGATGTACCGTGCACTATTCAGTGGCCCATCGACGATCACCAGTGGTGTACGGCCAGTGTAGGAGATCGCTCCCCACACCATGATGCCGGGTGTTGGCCCTGTGTGCCTCGGTCGTATGCAGTCCTGATTGTGGCGCTCACCTGCACAGCGCCAAACACGCATACGACCATCATTGGCACCAAGGCAGAAGCGACTCTCATCGCTGAAGACGACACGTCTCCATTCGTCCCTCCATTCACGCCTGTCGCGACACCACTGGAGCCCGCACGATGTTGGGGCGTGAGCGGAAGACGGCCTAACGATGTGCGGGACCGTAGCCCAGCTTCATGGAGACGGTTGCGAATGGTCCTCGCCGATACCCCAGGAGCAACAGTGTCCCTAATTTGCTGGGAAGTGGCGGTGCGGTCACCTACGGCACTGCGTAGGATCCTACGGTCTTGGCGTGCATCCGTGCGTCGCTGCGGTCCGGGCCCAGGTCGACGGGCACGTGCACCTTCCGCCGACCACTGGCGACAACATCGATGTACTGTGGAGACCTCACGCCCCACGTGTTGAGCAATTCGGCGGTACGTCCACCCGGCCTGCCGCATGCCCACTATACGCCCTCGCTCAAAGTCCGTCAACTGCACATATGGTTTACGTCCACACTGTCGCAGCATGCTACCAATGTTAAAGACTGCGATGGAGCTCCGTATGCCACGGCAAACTGGCTGACACTGACGGCGGCGGTGCACAAATGATGTGCAGCTAGCGCCATTCGACGGCCAACACCGCGGTTCCTGGTGTGTCCGCTGTGCCGTGCGTGTGATCATTGCTTGTACAGCCCTCTCGCAGTGTCCGGAGCAAGTATGGTGGGTCTGACACACCGGTGTCAATGTGTTCTTTTTTCCATTTCCAGGAGTGTATGGACAAGAAGAGAATAGAAGCTTTCGAAAAGTGGTGCTACTGAAGAATGCTGAAGATTAGATGGGTAGATCACATAACTAATGAGGAAGTATGGAATAGGATTGGAGAGAAGAGAAGTTTGTGGCACAACTTGACCAGAAGAAGGGATCGGTTGGTAGGACATGTTCTGAGGCATCAAGGGATCACCAATTTAGTATTGGAGGGCAGCGTGGAGGGTAAAAATCGTAGGGGGAGACCAAGAGATGAATACACTAAGCAGATTCAGAAGGATGTAGGTTACAGTAGGTACTGGGAGATGAAGAAGCTTGCACAGGATAGAGTAGCATGGAGAGCTGCATCAAACCAGTCTCAGGACTGAAGACCACAACAACAACATATATATATTATAATGGGAACACCATAACTCTGCTGGAAGGCCAGCTGGGCAGCTGGCTTTCCCAGGAAAATGAAGCCTGGGAAAGCCACCAGGCCAGATGACCTTCCAGCAGAGTTACGGTGTTCCGGTCATTGGAAGGCAGCGGAATGGCTAACAGAACTCTTCAACAAGGTCACTGACCAACCACCAACTGATTGGCAGCAGAGCATCGTCGTGCCTATCTTTAAGAAGAAGGGAAATCCCGCTGAGTGGACAAACTACAGTGCAATTCGACTTCTCCTCCACGCCATGAAAATCTTTGAGCGTAGTCTGGACCAAATGATCCGTAAAATCACACAGATTTCCAGAAACCAAGCTGGATTTGTGAAGAACTGCGGCACAACTGATGCGATTCGTGCTGCAAGACTCTTGGTGGAGAAATATCATGAGAAAGCAGAGCCGCTGCATCTAGCATCCTTGGATCTCGAAAAGGCCTTTGATCGAGTGCCACACAGTCTCATCTGGCTAGCACTTCCGACAGCGTGATGTGCCAGAGCAGCTTATTAACTGGGTGCAGTTGCTTTATGCACAGCCAAGAAGTTATGTCCGTGCAACCTCAGGACTATCCAAGGACTTCCTCCATCACAGTCGGCGTCCATCAAGGTTCTGCATTATCACCACTTGTGTTCATTCTTGAAATGGACAGTGTGACAGCTCACCTGCAGCGGCCATTACCATGGACCCTACTTTATGCTGACGACGTGATGCTGGAAGCTTGATATGCAGACCCTAACTAAAAAATGGAGCGACCGGTTGGCGCAACACGGTTTGCGCGCCTAATTTGAAGAAAACCGTGCGTGACATCAGACACACATGAAACGGGAACCATCACGATTAATGGTGAAGATCTGACTCGTGTGAGTAAGTTGGTTCCACGATCCCCGTTGACGTACGACTCACCGAAGAGGTCATCACCAGAACTCAGGCAGGCTGGATGAAGTGGCGAACAACAACCGGAGTCACTTGCGACCGCAGGATGAAAGACAATTTAAAATCAAAAATCTATCGCACTATCATCCGACCAGTCGCATTGTATGGCTGTGAGTGCTGGCCCACTACAGTCGAGACAGAACGCGGACTAAGTGTAGTGGAAACGAAGATGCTAAGGTGGACTGCGGGCCTCACTACGTTAGATCGCGCTTCTAATGACGGCATTAGGAAACAGTTCAGTGTCGCACCGATCCAAGACAAGACGCGTGAGAGTCGTCTTCGATGGTTTGGGCATGTTTTACGGGCCGATGATGACTCTATTGCCAATGCGGATTACACACATGAAGTCGTCGGCAGTAGACCCAAAGAACGACGTAAGCAAATTGGGCTGATACGATTCCTAAAGACCTTAAATGCGTGAACGTCCACGCAGATGCTGTCCGTGGTAGAGCGAAATGGAGACAACTGACCCATGTAGCGGACCCCGCAGGCACGCGGGAAAAACGCTGAAGGAAAAGAATAATATATGAGGGTAATCCCAAAAGTAAGGTCTCCTTTCCTGCCACACACACACACACACACACACACACACATATATATATATATATATATATATATATATATATATATATATATATATATAGGGTGAGTCACCTAACGTTACCGCTGGATATATTTCGTAAACCACATCAAATACTGACGAACCGATTCCACAGACCGAACGTGAGGAGACGGGCTAGTGTAATTGTTTAATACAAACCATAAAAAAATGCACGGAACTATGTTTTTTAACACAAACCTACGTTTTTTAAATGGAACCACGTTAGTTTTGTTAGCGCATCTGAACATATAAAAAATACGTAATCAGTGCCGTTTGTTGCATTGTAAAATGTTAATTACATCCGGAGATATTGTAACCTAAAGTTGACGCTTGAGTACCACTCCTCCGCTGTTCGATCGTGTGTATTGGAGAGCACCGAATTACGTAGGGATCCAAAGGGAACGGTGATGGACCTTAGGTACAGAAGAGGCTGGAACGGCACATTACGTCCATATGCTAACACCTTTTTATTGGTCTTTTTCACTGACGCACATGTAAATTACCATGAGGGGTGCGGTACACGTACACACGTGGTTTCCGTTTTCAATTGCGGAGTGGAATAGAGTGTGTCCCGACATGTCAGTCCAATAGATGTTCAATGTGGTGGCCATCATTTGCTGCACACAATTGCAATCTCTGGCGTAATGAATATCGTACACGCCGCAGTGCATCTGGTCTAACGTCGCCGCAGGCTGCCACAATACGTTGTTTTATATCCTCTGGGGTTGTAGGCACATCACGGTACACATTCTCCTTCAACGTACTCCACAGAAAGAAGTCCAGAGGTATAAGATCAGGAGAACGGGCTGGCCAATTTATGCGTCCTCCACGTCCTATGGTAATGTACATGTGCGTCAGTGAAAAAGACCAATAAAAAGGTGTTAGCATGTGGACGTAATGTGCTGTTCCAGTCTCTTCTGTACCTAAGGTCCATCACCGTTCCCTTTGGATCCCTACGTAATTCGGTGCTCTCCGATAGACACGATCGAACAGCGGAGGAGTGGTACTCAAGCGTCAACTTTAGGTTACAATATCTCCGGATGTAATTAACATTTTACAATGCAACAAACGGCACTAATTACGTATTTGTTTATATGTCCAGATGTGCTAACAAAACTAACGTGGTTCCATTTAAGAAAACGTAGGCTTGTGTTAAAAAACATACTTCCGTGCATTTTTGTATGGTTTGTATTAAACAATTATACTAGCCCCTCTCCTCACGTTCGGTCTGTGGAATCGGTTCGTCAGTATTTGATGTGGTTTACGAAATATATCCAGCGGTAACGTTGGGTGACTCACCCTGTATATATATATATATATATATATATATATATATATATATATATATATATATATATACTAGTTGTATCTGGCGGGCAGCTTGAACCTGCACACGCAACTGCCTGATTGGCTAACTTCTATGCTAATTAACTCGGAAGTGGTGCAATGTATCGAATTTCTCAGCACAGCTTAACAGTCTGAAAAGCTTGTAAGGGTGTTGCAGGGTAGGTTGTGGTGAGAAATTCAATACGTTGCACCGAGTTAACTGTGTGTTTGTGTGTGTGTGTGTGTGTGAAATCTTATGGTACTTAACTGCTAACGTCATCAGTCCCTAAGCTTACACACTACTAAACCTAAATTATCCTAAGGACAAACACACACACTCGTGCCCGAGGGAGGACTCGAACCTCAGCCGGGACCAGCCGCACAGTCCATGACTGCAGCGCCTTAGACCGCTCGTCTAATCCCGCGCGGCCGAGTTAATTAGCATAGAAGTTAGCCAATCGAGCCATTGCGCGTGCAGATTAAAGCTGCCAGCCAGATGTAACCAGTGTCACTTGTTCTCATAGCGTAAATAATATCACGTGACACTGCTCAGCCTTTGGCTCAGGTTTCAATGGTTCAAATGGCTCTGAGCACTATGGGACTTAACAGCTATGGTCATCAGTCCCCTAGCACTTAGAACTACTTAAACCTAACTAACCTAAGGACATCACACAACACTCAGCCATCACGAGGCAGAGAAAATCCCTGACCCCGCCGGGAATCGAACGCGGGAACTTGGGCGCGGGAAGCGAGAACGCTACCGCACGACCACGAGCTGCGGACAAGGCTCAGGTTTGATCCTTACTGCCACCCCATGTCCAATTTTCGTGTCTCTCTCTCTGGTTCACTTTTAGGAAACCGAAGATCGGGTTTGGCTACACCTTCTCTGTTGGGCCGCATGAATTAGCGTGCGCAGTGGCCCGATTGGCTAATGTGAGTACTGACTAACTTGGAAACGGTGTAATGTGTCGAAGTTTTTTCTTAACAATTATTTCTCAGCACCTACCCTGCAATAACTTTACGAGCTTTTCCGACTGTCTCTGACCACCACATATATGGAGCATTATTATTAACGTTTAAAAACCCCCAAAACGACGCAGATGATGCCGAGACAAGGATCTATCAATAGACACACGGCAACAAATGTCGGGAAGTAACTCAAAAATGGATGACGAATGTTTAAAATGTGATGTCACCAGATTAGCAGCGGTGGAGACTGCCGGTCTGTCGCACCTGGTCGTCCTAAGTCAGTACTCTCGTTGCTGTGGCTCCGGATCTATGTGTGCGACTTTAACGCGGAGGGCTCAGGTTTCGAACCTTGCGTCTGGAAGGCAGTATTTCTTTTCCACTGCGTTAGAAAATTATGAGTTTACATTAAGGTAATATTCATTATTTTGTTTACCGGTATCGCGTTCTCCGTTGAGTAATTACCAAGTACAGTACAAATAAAACCTTCCACATTGCATAACAAGTAAATAAACGCATTAGCTTCGGAATCCCATCGCTACCAGTAAGTGACCTACGTGTTCTTTACTAAGTAAAGTCTGTAAAAAAAATGGACTAAAGGAAAGAGACACAAAATAGTAACAGCTTTTCCTTGATTACAGAGATGACAATAATTTTGTAGTTTCTACGTTTACAGTATACCACATTTACAGAAGGTGATCGAAAACAGCAGCTTAGCGAAGCGATGTGTAGCACTGCCCCCAACTGTCGAGTTTAGGATTGATAAAAGCAGTCGCTGCACATGCGGCGAGGTTCGACTTCTTGCGACGTCACATTTTCTACGTTTGTCGTCCACCTTTGAGATATTACTCGACATTTGCGGTCCCATGTGTCTTACACCAAATTATTTGTTCCAAGGGAGGTGGCGCAGTGATTAGCACACTGGACTCTCTCATTCGGGAGGACGACAGTTAAAACCCGCGTCCAGCCTTCGAGGCTTAGGTTTTCCGTGATTTCCCTAAATCGCTCCAGGCAAATGCCGGGATGGTTCCTTCGGGAGGGCACGGCCGATTTATTTCCTAATCCTTGACACAATCCGAGCTGGTGCTCCGCCTTTAATGACCTCGATGTGGACGTGACGTTAAACCAAATCTTCCTTTCCTTCCTTCAAACTACTTGCCTCAGCGTCATCTACGTCGCTTCAGGGGTTTTTAAACGTCAATAAGAATCATTTGCCTTGTACAGAAGGTCATAGGTTAAAAGCAGAGTTAAAAGCAGGCCAGGAAGTGGTGTACCAGGTATGGGGGGTGTACCCTACTCTGATTGTGGAGTTGTATGAAGCTAGAATGAGATTTTCACTCTGCAGCGGAGTGTGCGCTGATATGAAACTTCCTGGCAGATTAAAACTGTGACTCGAACTCAGAAACTTTACCTTTCGCGGGCAAGTGCTCTACCAACTAAGCTATCCAAACACCACTCACACCCTCTCCTCACAGCTTTACTTCTGCCAGTATCTCGTCTCCTACCATCGAAACTTTACAGAAGCTCTCCTGCGAACCTTGCAGAACTAGCACTCCTGAAAGAAAGGATATCGCGGAGACATGGCTTAGCCACAGCCTTGGGGGATGTTTACAGAATGAAATTTTCACTCTATAGCGGAGTGTGCGCTGATATGAAACTTCCTGGCAGATTCTAGAAACATCCCCCAGGCTGTGGCTAAGCCATGTCTCCGCAATATCCTTTCTTCCAGGAGTGCTAGTTCTGCAAGGTACGCAGGAGAGCTTCTGTGAAGTTTTTAAGATAGGAGACGAGGTACTGGCGGAATTAAAGCTGTTAGGACGGGGAGTGAGTCGTGCTTGGGTAGCTCAGTTCATGGAGCACTTGCCCGCGAAGGGCAAAGGTCCCGATTCTCGCTCCGGTACACAGTTTTAATCTGCCAGGAAGTTTTGGATGAAGGTTTTGCCCTCTGCTTGTCTTTATTTCATTCCTGCTTTCGATGTGCGCTGTTTGTGTGGCTTCCATCTCGCTTGACGAAACAGACATAATGGAATTACCAATAAAAAAAGTTGAAGCACGAAGTTTGGCTTGTCCACGTACAAGGGAGTCGATGTGAACTTCAGCATACAGGTGGTACAGAGCAAGGCTGTGAAGTAGACGCGCTTCATCCTTTCGAGAGCTATGTGGCGCATGCCGCCGCCGCCTGGCTCGCTCGCAGTACCTCCGCAAAGTGAATTGCGAGCCTTCTGTCTGGGACGAGGCGTCGTGTTTATGACAGCCGGGAGCCAGCCAGCTGTACAGAGCGGCTTACGAGGCACAGTAGACCAGCCCAGCGCAAACACAGAGGCACACCGAGGTTCAGTTCTGAGCCGCTTCAGCGGCCGCGAGGCGAGTCGTGACGTCGGTCTGCACGTGCACGGGGACCTGGACTGCACACGTGGGCTCCCACGTGGCAAGCGGCGAGCCCGCTTTCATCAGCTCTGACGCAGCAGCTCCATTATAGCCCTCTGTCGCCGTCAGCACTGCGGGTACAGAAAGGCCTGCTAAACCGATTTCGCTAGTCTGTCAACCCACTCTTACAGGTTCGACTCACTGGTATTGTCATGACCAAAGTGAAATTCGCGCGCGACCAATAATACCGCGATCTCGGGAAAGCGATTTGGGATTAGTCAACAATGCGATGCCGCGCTGATAGACCGAAGACGTCGTTAACAAGGAAGAAATACGATCCTTCAGAAACGACCAGCGTTTGACCTCACTAACAACACAAACACATTAGCAAAATAAAATTCGACAAACTAACGGGACCTACTGGGAGTGTAGGTTTAAGGGCCGGGAATGTTCTTGTTTTTCGCGCCTTAGAACATACTGAAAACTAGAATAAAATCAGACAAAAGGAGCTTTGAACAGGGTCGTAAACGTGTAACCTCCCAACAGAAAAATTCCGAAACCTCCCAACAGTAAAAATATAATTATTTATATCATTCACATTCAGCGTAACCTCCCAATAAAAAATTCCGTAACCTACCAATAATACAATGTGACTAACCTCTCAATAAAATTGTGGCTCACTTATAACCTTTCAATAATTGACTGCGAATTTAAACTGGTAAATTTTGGACGTCAGCAGTGCTGCGTCATGGCCCTGAAAATTCATTCTGAATGAATGAAAAAATCTTACCTCAATGAAGTCGCCAGATAACGCATATATATGTGCTCCTATAAGAAATTTTCTGGCACAACTCAGTGCAATGCTGGCTGATAGATTTGTCATGTACACAAAGAAACAACTGATTTTTCTTTCAATAATCGGGATGACCATGAATTGGAGAAATTAGTAAATTCTTTAAATTGAGCTGAATGATTGTCAAAAGTTATTTTTTATGAGAAAGATTATTATTAAGAGATTTTTTTATAAAACATTTACATGGGACTTGCTGTAACAATAGTACACATGCGCAAGGCTGCTTTTACCTTACACTGCAACGCTCAAGCTCCGAAATCGCTCCCCACGACCGGCCCAGCCAACTCCACACACACGACTGATAGCTAGCAACTACTTACTCCTACTGCTACACAGTTCCTACTGCATACAACACTGCTCTCTGGTCTGAGATTCTCTTATAGCTTACACATCGCAGGCAGCGCGTGAGCAATCCATCGAAATTACATCTGCTCGAGTGCGCTAGCAAAAAATTCCTTAGTCATGGACCTCTTACAAACGTACTTATAAAATTTACAAAGTATGCAGAGGAAAAAGATCGTCATAATACTTTCATCGGCTTTGCTAGTCACAAGAAAACGATCACCTTCCAAACTAACTTAGACCCCGGGCTATGGTACCGCAAATTTTGTTTGGAAAAAAGAAAATGGCTTTTTGTCGTTATACGAGGTACATTCAAGTTCTAAGGCCTCCGATTTTTTTTCTCCTGACTGGAAAGAGATAGAAACATGCACATTGTTTTAAAATGAGGCCGCATTCATTGTCAATACGTCCCAGAGATGGCAGCACCGTACGGCAGATGGAATTTTACCGCCAGCGGCGAGAATGAGAACTGTTTTAAATACTTAAAATGGTGACGTTTTCCTTACTTGAACTGCGTGCAATCATTCGTTTTCTGAATTTTCGTGGTGTGAAACCAACTGAAATTCATCGACAGTTGAAGGAGACATGTGGTGATGGAGTTATGGATGTGTCGAAAGTGCGTTCGTGGGTGCGACAGTTTAATAAAGGCAGAACATCGTGTGACAACAAACCGAAACAACCTCGGGCTCGCACAAGCCGGTCTGACAACATGATCGAGGAAGTGGAGAGAATTGTTTTGGGGGATTGCCGAATGACTGATGAACAGATCGCCTCCAGAAGTGGCATTTCTGTGGGTTCTGTGCACACAATCCTGCATGACGACTTGAAAATGCGAAAAGTGTCATCCAGGTGGATGCCACGAATGCTGATGGACGACCACACGGCTGCCCATGTGGCATGTTGCCAAGCAATGTTGACACGCAATGACAGCATGAATGGGACTTTCTTTTCGTCGGTTGTGACAATGGATGAGACGTGGATGCCATTTTTCAATCCAGAAACAAAGCGCCAGTCAGCTCAATGGAAGCACACAGATTCACCACCACCAAAAAAATTTCGGGTAACCGCCAGTACTGAAAAAATGGTGGTGTCCATGTTCTGGGACAGCAAGGGCGTAATCCTTACCAATTGCGTTCCAAAGGGCACTACGGTAACAGGTGCATCCTACGAAAATGTTTTGAAGAACAAATTCCTTCCTGCACTGCTACAAAAACGTCCGGGAAAGGCTGCGCGTGTGCTGTTTCACCAAGACAACGCACCCGCACATCGAGCTAACGTTACGCAACAGTTTCTTCGTGATAACAACTTTGAAGTGATTCCTCATGCTCCCTACTCACCTGACCTGGCTCCTAGTGACTTTTGGCTTTTTCCAACAATGAAAGACACTCTCCGTGGCCGCACATTCACCAGCCGTGCTGCTATTGTCTCAGCGATTTTCCAGTGGTCGAAACATACTCCTAAAGAAGCCTTCACCGCTGCCATGGAATCATGGCGTCAGCGTTGTGAAAAATGTGTACGTCTGCAGGGCGATTACGTCGAGAAGTAACGCCAGTTTCATCGATTTCGGGTGAGTAGTTAATTAGAAAAAAAATCGGAGGCCTTAGAATTTGAATGCACCTCGTACATTCGTGGTGGCGCCAATCCATAACCTATCGAACCTAGGTCTCCGGCTAGGCTATGGTTCCGGCTGTCACCACTATTTCATAAAAGAAACGTGTTTTAGTACAGAACGAAGTCCACAACATAGTCCCCCCTCACTGGGTCGCCATCTTCGCTAGAGAGATGTAAGCTGCAGATTTAAGCCACCACTCGTAAGAAATAATTACTTATGGTTCAAATGGCTCTGAGCACTATGGGACTTAACTTCTGAGGTCATCAGTCCCCTAGAACTTAGAACTACTTAAACCTAACTAGCTAAGAACATCACACACATCCATGCCCGAGGCAGGATTCGATCCTGCGACCGTAGTGGTCGCGCGGTTCCAGACTGTAGCGCCTAGAATCTCTCGGCCACCCCGGCCGGCAATAATTACTAATTCTAAAAGTATGCAATCATCTCTAACTGACTCATACAAACGAAAACGCCCCAGGCATCATCTACGTATCGTATGACGTCACATTTCAAAGAATATACTAACGGCTTACATTGTTCACTAGTCTGGGAATTCCATCTCTTATGATCTTAGTGGGTTTATTTACTACTTAGTTATTTACTTAGTAAGTTACGTGTTCCAC
Source organism: Schistocerca cancellata (assembly GCF_023864275.1). Taxonomy (NCBI): domain Eukaryota; kingdom Metazoa; phylum Arthropoda; class Insecta; order Orthoptera; family Acrididae; genus Schistocerca; species Schistocerca cancellata. Next base: position 716,035,998 of record NC_064631.1, on the reverse strand, counting down.
AGATCATTTGAACGATTTTTGTGTCGAAATGAGTAGTGTAAACATCAATGAACAAATTTTTAATCCTACTTGTGGAACTACACTCAAATACAAGTTCTTTCACTTTTTGCTTTACTTTTTCCTTTTTATATTCTTTACTGGCTACCAGTTTTTAAGCAGAAGTTCGTCGATGGAACAGGAGTTGTCCAGGAGAAATGATTTTAAGCTAGATTTACAGCTTATTTTGCTACCTGTCAGACGTTTTGTGTACTGGTCAAATCATCAAAAACTGATGCTGCGGCATAATGAACTCCTTTCTGAGCCCATGACAGGTTTAATAGTGAACAGTAAAAATCATTTTCCCGTATAGCGTTGTAGGTATGGACATCACCGTGCTTCTCAAATTGGAATGGATTATTTATGACGAATATCATTAGCGGATACATGTATTGTCACAGCGCAGTTAAAAAGCCCATATACTTGATGGGGTCTACGAGACTTCCGTGGGTGGACACAACGCGTTATTGATAGTGCTCGCTCTCGTGCGTTCAATACTTTTTTTCTAAGAGATGAGTTACCCCTGAATGTTACTCCATAAGGCGGCCGGAGTGGCCGTGCGGTTCTAGGCGCTACAGTCTCGAACCGAGCGACCGTTACGGTCGCAGGTTCGAATCCTGCCTCGGGCATGGATGTGTGTGATGTCCTTAGGTTAGTTAGGTTTAATTAGTTCTATGTTCTAGGCGACTGATGACCTCAGCTGTTAAGTCGCATAGTGCTCAGAGCCATTTGAACCAGCCATTTACTCCATGAGACGTTACTGAGTGGAGTATGTCACGAGGTTAATTTGTTTGTTTCCAAAATTAGCAATCATCAGAAGAGCAAAAGTAGGTGAACGTAATCGTTTTAGAAGCTCAGTAATACCCTTCTTCCAATTAAAGTTTTGATCAACATGTACACCCAAAAAAATTGGAGCGTTCTATCCTACTTAGCGCTTCTGCTCATGTGCTATATTCAGAACTGAATATAGTGCCTTCTGTGATCTAGAAAAACCGTATTATTACGCAACAATTTCATGTCGGTAATAGTGAACTACCGGAAAAATTTCTACTTGACAGATTGACCCTCAAATCATAACCGCAAAATTTTCTCGAGTGGTTGCAGCAAGTTGTTTGACTCGCACTGTTGTAGCAACATTTCTTTCTTTGATAGACCAAGATACCTCCTGCTCTGAGATTCTCTATTAGATCTTTATCAAACGATATTCACATTCTTTCTTCGATAGATCCAGATATCACTTACTCTGACTGACCTCGGAATGTGTGTTCTCTTGAGATAAAGAATGATGATGAATGCAGACTGACTTACCGTCACCGTGTAATATTCGTGTGCACCGGACAACCGTTGTCGTTGTTTGTAAGTGTAGTTGAATTTAGAGGTCGAGTTATTTCGGTTAGGAAACTTTCGCAGTGAGTCACCCACTGAACGCCTCCGTGCTCTAGACGCTAGCGCATTCGTAACCAGCGGTCGAGTGCATCCTCTGTCACGTGCGGCAACTGTCGAAATCAGCTGTTGTTTACGTTGTTGATGGCACAACGTCGAAATTTGTCTGTTTTCCCCTGATGTGTATTTACGTTAATAATCTCGTGTCTGGAGCTTATATCTCAGCGCTTTCAAAGTTAAACACGTAGTTATGAAAGTATATCAAAATATATCATTGATAGATATAAATAACAGTTTTCTTATACATTATTATACAAATTGGAGAAGCCTGTATTAACACGTAAAGTTTCCTTAACCATTCCGTGGGGGTATAGCTCAGTGGTAGAGCATTCGACTGCAGATCGAGAGGTCCCCGGTTCAAACCCGGGTGCCCCCTTCTATTTTTAAAGTTATGTGCAGAATGTACTTCTGCTAAACTTCCCTCCTTTAATGAATTTTGTTGTCTTTAACCGCTTTTCTGTAATTGTAATATGCCTGAGGTTCCGTTAAATTAAATGTACATCAACTTATGATATCTGTAATCCCACGCCAACAGCCAGATCGTACTGGGAGGTGATGGCAATTGATACCGGCGAATGCTCTTCGCAAATGGTCACTTGAAAAACTGTTCACCTGGCAAACCTGTTGCCTTCGAAGTGCGTTCTAAGGCCTGTACTACTTCATGCAGTACGACACGCAATGCGGAACTTGGAATTGAGCCGTGCGTGCTTTTAGCACAAACATTGTAGTCCCGCTGCCTCGCTGGAGGTCACCGACTGCCGTCTGACGAGGTCGTGTTTATCCGCTTGTCAATCTCCCAGGCATACAATTGCTCAGTTACGCATGCGTGTTTGCGTGGCTTTCACATGGAAGCCGCTTCGCCTATTCGTTTCATTGTACGGATCTCAACCCCAGAACACCTCGTTTCTCCGTAGTGACGGGTTACATAATGCTTCCTTTTGCTCTTCATCTGACTGACGGTAACTGATTGTCGACATGTAGCTCTTGCATTATTTTTTGGGATCTGAGTATATTATTAGGAGCGAAAAACGTAAGACCTGAAAGCCATGCTGGTATTAGGGAAAAACTAAATACTGTAGTCAGATATAATGATAAATAAAACCGCTTCAAAATGAGCTTGAAACTACAAATGTCAAACTGTAAAAGTGAAGTACTACTTTAAAAATGTGCACCAAGATTATAAGAGAAATAGAATCCAATGAAAAATGATTACTAGAACTCAGACGCATTGTAAGTGAAGGATTACATATTATTACAAGTCACAAATATTGTGGTACACATTTGTGTAGAGAATAGTGGCGATGGATTGCAATTTACAAGTATGTCTAGAAAGCATATCAGCTTAAATAATTTTTCTCTGTACAGAGCGCCGGTCCGAGAACATTTTTTCGCACAATCGACTCATCATTCCCATTCCCTAGACATTAGTTGCTTTTTATCGGGCTCTTGCTAAGACTTTAAAAATAAATTTAAATCGAGTGACCGTGGAGTAGATGCTTTCTTTTTTTTTAAAGTGCTACGTCGATATTTATTTGAAATAGAAATAAATTTCCGAATCTTATTCCAGTGCTAAATATGAAAAGATGAAACAGTTAATTCCGTTTAACGTAATTCCCAAATTATTCAAAAGCTCTTAGGAAAAGCAGAAATAAATAAACCAACTGTTCTGTTCTACCATTAGCAAATACTTGGTGTCTACTAAAGTGGTTGGAAAGGATAAATATATGAAATTTGTTATTTATTTTAATAATGGGACTTTCATTATATAATTTGCTAATTATTCCAATTTCCATAGGAAACGTGTTAAATAAAGGACATTGTTACTGCGTAACTAGTGTGTTACCTGTGAAGAAAATTCACCAGTAAGTACCTAATTGTTACAAAATTTGTCTTGAAAGTAACTAAAAATTGATACAATCAAAGTCTGTGTACTTACAACTGAAAACGAAAACAGAAATTTACCTGTGCCGCGAAAGAGAAACGTTCTATTAATAAAGTCATGTATAATTCCGACAACTGTTCAGTATATGCAACGAGAATCTTTCCGTTGGATAAAAACGTTGTATTGAAATTTTTCCAGCCTTTAATTTTGCAAAATCATTCAAAACAGAATCTGAATCTACTGACTTCATGGTATCGCGTTCGGTGGCTATAGATGACTCAGTCCGCGCAATTGCGCCTGAGGAAATGTTGACTTAGCGTACGCTTTATCAGCTTGTGTTTTGAAAAACTGCTTTCGCTGCAAACTGCAGACTTACGTACAGTCAGGGGGAGTCGCACGCTTATTAAAAAAATTTTGAGAAAGTCAATAAAATTGCCTTTTGTGGAGAAATTCAGCACAAAGAACTGGCCGCTAAGGTCAGAAATTCTTAGTTTGTTTTCCAAGGAATCTCCAGCATCTTCCACGCTGGACTGGTTTACCATCTCAGCCCCATAAACACAGGATTGTTGTTGTTGTGGTCGTCAGTCTTAAGACTGATTTGAAGTACCCCTGTGCAATATTCTTTTCTCTGCATAGTTAGTGCAACCTACATCTACCTGAAACTGCTTTCTGTGGTCAAACCAAAATCCATCCCCTTCCAGCCCCCCCCCCGGCCCCCCTCACACACACACACACACACACACACACACACACACACACACACACACACACGGCACACACACACACACACACACACACACGCGCTTCCCTCCATTCTCAAGTCGACGATTCCTTTTCTTGATGACACACGATGTGTCGCATCGCTTCCTTTAAGCATAGTGTGTCACACATTTCTTTTTTTCGTAATGCAATTCAGTACCTCTTCATTAGTTATCCTGTCTGCCCAACCAGTCTTTAGCATTCTTCTACACCACCACATTTCAAAAGGTGTTGTTCTCATTCTATCTGCACTGTTTGTCGTTCACGTTACACTTCTGTACGGGGCTACGCTTCAGACAAGCATCTTCGGAGAACACCCCCTAAATCTTAAACTGTTATTCGATATTAAGAAGTTCGTCTTTTTCAGAAATGCTTTTCTTGCTACTGCCAGTCTACATTTCATATCCCCATCACTTCGGCTGCTCACGCTTACTTCTCTGCCCAAACACAAAAAAAAAATTACAACTATTACTGCGTCATTTCCTAATCTAATTCCCTCAGCAACGCCTGATTAAATTCCTTTACATTCAAGTACCGTTGCTGCCTTTTTGTTGATATTTATCTTATAACCTATTCTCAAGACATTACCTGTTTTGTTCAACGTATCTTCCACGTTCTTTGCCGTCTCTGAGAGAATTACAACGTCATCGGCAAACCATAATGTTTCAATTTCATCTCCGTGAACTTTTAAGTCTCTTTCCAGTTTTCTGCTTGGTTTCCTTTAAAGCTTTCTAAACGTATAAATTGAGTTACGTCGGGGATAGGCTACAACCCTGTGTCACTCCCTTTTCAGCTTTCATGTCCTCCGACACTTACAACTGTAGTCACTTTTCTGTAAAAGACACACACACACACGCACACACACACACACACACACACACACACACACACACACACACACACACGGCGTAGTCCAGCAACTCTACGTGGCATGGACTCAACATTGGACGTCCCCTGTAGAAATATTGAGCCATATCGCCTCTATAGCCGTCCATAATCGCGAAAGTGTAGTCGGTGCAGGATTTTGTGCATGAACTGACCTCTCGATGATGCCCCATAAATGTTCCGTGGGATTCGGGTGGTGCGATCTGGGTTGCAAAATCATTCGTTGGAACTGTCCACTACTTTCTTCAAACTGGTCGCAAACAATTGTGGCCCGGTGACATGTTTGGTTCAAATGCTTGTGAGCACTATGGGACTTAACTTCTGAGGTCATCAGTCCCCTAGAACTTAGAACTACTTAAGCCTAACTAACCTAAGGACATCACACACATCCATGCCCGAGGCAGGATTCGAACCTGCGACCGTAGCGGTCGCGCGGTTCCAGACTGAAGCGCCTAGAACCGCTCGGCCACACCGGCCGGCGGTGACATACACACCTGGAAATGGAAAAAAGAACACATTGACACCGGTGTGTCAGACCCACCATACTTGCTCCGGACACTGCGACAGGGCTGTACAAGCGATGATCACACGCACGGCACAGCGGACACACCAGGAACCGCGGTGTTGGCCGTCGAATGGCGCTAGCTGCGCAGCATTTGTGTACCGCCGCCGTCAGTGTCAGCCAGTTTGCCGTGGCATACGGAGCTCCATCGCAGTCTTTAACACTGGTAGCATACCGCGACAGCGTGGACGTGAACCGTATGTGCAGTTGACGGACTTTGAGCGAGGGCGTATAGTGGGCATGCGGGAGGCCGGGTGGACGTACCGCCGAATTGCTCAACACGTGGGGCGTGAGGTCTCCACAGTACATCGATGTTGTCGCCAGTGGTCGGCGGAAGGTGCACGTGCCCGTCGACCTGGGACCGGACCGCAGCGACGCACGGATGCACGCCAAGACCGTAGGATCCTACGCAGTGCCGTACGGGACCGCACCGCCACTTCCCAGCAAATTAGGGACACTGTTGCTCCTGGGGTATCGGCGAGGACCATTCGCAACCGTCTCCATGAAGCTGGGCTACGGTCCCGCACACCGTTAGGCCGTCTTCCGCTCACGCCCCAACATCGTGCAGCCCGCCTCCAGTGGTGTCGCGACAGGCGTGAATGGAGGGACGAATGGAGACGTGTCGTCTTCAGCGATGAGAGTCGCTTCTGCCTTGGTGCCAATGATGGTGGTATGCGTGTTTGGCGACGTGCAGGTGAGCGCCACAATCAGGACTGCATACGACCGAGGCACACAGGGCCAACACCCGGCATCATGGTGTGGGGAGCGATCTCCTACACTGGCCGTACACCACTGGTGATCGTCGAGGGGACACTGAATAGTGCACGGTACATCCAAACCGTCATCGAACCCATCGTTCTACCATTCCTAGACCGGCAAGGGAACTTGCTGTTCCAACAGGTCAATGCACGTCCGCATGTATCCCGTGCCACCCAACGTGCTCTAGAAGGTGTAAGTCAACTACACTGGCCAGCAAGATCTCCGGATCTGTCCCCCATTGAGCATGTTTGGGACTGGATGAGCGTCGTCTCACGCGGTCTGCACGTCCAGCACGAACGCTGGTCCAACTGAGGCGCCAGGTGGAAATGGCATGGCAAGCCGTTCCACAGGACTACATCCAGCATCTCTACGATCGTCTCCATGGGAGAATAGCAGCCTGCATTGCTGCGAAAGGTGGATATACACTGTACTAGTGCCGACATTGTGCATGCTCTGTTGCCTGTGTCTATGTGCCTGTGGTTCTGTCAGTGTGATCATGTGATGTATCTGACCCCAGGAATGTGTCAATAAAGTTTCCCCTTCCTGGGACAATGAATTCACGGTGTTCTTATTTCAATTTCCAGGAGTGTATTTGGGAGCATGCAGTCCATGAATGGCTGCAAATAATCTCCAGGTAGCCGACCATAACCATTTCCCCTTCAATGATAGGCAGAGTTGGACCAGAACACCCGGTATATTTCCTGAACGCACAGAACACACCATTATGGAACCACCACCAGCTTGCACAGTGCCTTTTTGACAGGAGAGGCGCTGCAGGTGATGAAGTGCTATTAGCAAAGGCACTCGAGTCGGTCGTCTGCTGCCATAGCACATTAACGCCATATTACGCCGCACTGTCGTGCGGCCCACATTGGTTTCTGTGGTTATTTTACTGGGTGTTGCTTGTCTGTTAACACTGACAATTCTACGCAAACGCCGCTGCACTAGGTCGTAAAGTGAATCCTGTCGGCCACTGCATTGTCGATGGTGAGATGTAATGCCTGGAATTTTGTGTTCTACGCACACACTTGAAGCTGTTGATCGCGAAGTATTGAGTTCCCAAGCGTTTTCCGAAATGTAATGTCCCATGCATCTAGCTCCAAATATCGTTCTGCGTCTTTTCACACGAATCACCTGAGGACGAATGACAGCTATGCCGATGAACTGCCATTTTACAACTTGTGTACACGATACTATCGCCATCTGTATAGGTGGATATCGGTATTTCGTTACTTGTAAGATAATTCATATGGCCTGTATTGCCTCGCGTGCTCCTACATTTCTCCGGAGCCCAAAGTGATCGTCCCAGCGCATAGCTTCTACCAGTTTTTCCATTCAGCTTTTAATAATTCGCGTTAGTATATTGAACCGTGACTTATTAAACACATGGGTCGGTAATATCCACATCAGCCAGCATCTGCCTTCTTTGCATATGGAATTATTACCGTCTTCAAGTCTGATGGCATTTCGCCTGCATCATACATCACGAATACCAGGTGGAATAGTTTTGTCATGGCTGCCTCTCCCAAGTGACTTCGTAATGGCTTCTACTCTTGGACTGTGTTTCGGCTTAGTGATTTCAGTGCTCTGTCAGATTCTTCTTCAAGTAGTAAAAACCGATCAGACATGAACAAAATTTACATGATTCGCCACTTATTCCCTCTCATCCGAGGGTAAATGACATCATGATGACGGAAATGCCATTAGGTCACGAAAATAAAATAAATCTTAAATTTAGGGTTTCCAAGTACATATCATATGTTGATGGAGGAAACGTGATAATTACCTAAAACATGAGACAGGAAATGTAAATATCCAAAACAAAGAAAAAATTAGGATGGCGATGTGTTATCTATGAGGAATGAAGAAACACTTCTGTAGTGCATTTCCTGCATCAATCCTCACTAAGGTTCAAATGGCTCTGAGCACTATGCGACTTAACTTCTGAGGTCGTCAGTCGCCTAGAACTTAGAACTAATTAAACCTAACTAATCTAAGGACATCCCACACATCCATGCCTGAGGCAGGATTAGAACCTGCGACCATAGCAGTCACGCGGTTCCAGACTGAAGCTCCTAGAACCGCACGGCCACACCGGCCGGCCCTCACTAAGGGCGGATGAGTTCTCTTATATTTTCCAAATTATGTGACGGAGCAAGGAATGTTAGAATTTAAAGCGTCGTCGGCAGCTAAGTCACTAGAGACTGATCGTCACGTAAGCTATACAAAGATGTGGCTTAAAATCGGCGACGGACAAACAAACAACTAAACATTCGCCTGAAGTGATTATGGGAAACATGTATCAGCGTAGAGGCACAGGTATTTGAGTTCCGCTCTTCTTAAATGCGAGGTGAGAGCCGAAAACGTTACGTCATCGTGCTCGGCTGTATCTAAAAGAAACTGCGTCATGCCCACACACGTTATCAATAAATCAAACAGTTTCATCTACATCCCACTGTCATTACTTCCCTTTCCTGTTCCAGTCGCGTATGGTTCGCGGGAAGAACGACTGCAGGAAAGCCTTCCTGCGCGCTCGAATCTCTCTAAATTAACATTCGTGATCTCCTCGGGAGGTATAAGTAGGGGGAAGCAATATATTTGATACCTCATCCAGAAACGCACCCTCTCGAAACCTGGACAGCAAGCTACACCGCGATGCAGAGCGCCTCTCTTGCAGAGTCTGCCGCTTGAGTTTGCTAAACATCTCCGTAACCCTATCACGCTTACCAAATAACCCTGTGACGAAACGCGCCGCTCTTCTTTGGATCTTCTCAATCTCCTCTGTCAAACCCACACTGATGAGCAATATTCAAGTATAGGTCGAACGAGTGTGTTGCAAGCCACCTCCTTTGTTGATGGACTACATTTTCTAAGGGCTCTCCCAATGAATCTCAACCTGGCACTCGCCTTACTAACAATTAATTTTATATGATCATTCCACTTCAAATCGTTCTGCACGCATACTCCCAATTATTTTACAGAAGTAACTGCTACCAGTGTTTGTGCCGCTATCATACAGTATAATCATACAATAAAGGATCCTTTTTTCTATGTATTCGCAATACATTACATTTGTCTATGTTAAGGGTGAGTTGCCACTCCCTGCACCAAGTGCCTATCCGCTGCAGATCTTCCTGCATTTCGCTGCAATTTTCTAATGCTGCAACTTCTTTGTACACTACAGCATCATCCGCGAAAAGGTGAAGAACTTCGGACACTATCTACTAGGTCATTTATATATATTGTGAAAAGCAATGGTCCCATAACACTCCCCTGTGGCACAGCATAGGTTACTTTAACGTCTGCCGGCCGGTGTGGCCGAGCGGTTCTAGGCGCTTCAGTCTGGAGCCGCGCGACCGCTACGGTCGCAGGCTCGAATCCTGCCTCGGGCATGGATGTGTGTGATGGGCTTCGGTTAGTTAGGTTTAAGTAGTTCTAAGTTCTAGGGGACTGATGACCGCTGATGTTAAGTCCCATGTGCTCATAGTCATTTGAACCATTTGAACTTTAACGTCTCGAGACGTCTCTGAATTGAGAACAACATGCTGTGTTCTGTTTGCTAAAAATTCTTCAATCCAGCCACACAGCTGGTCTGATATTCCGTAGGCTCTTACTTTGTTTATCAGGCGACAGTGCGGAACTGTATCGAACGCCTTCCGGAAGTCAAGGAAAATAGCATCTACCTGGGAGCCTGTATCTAATATTTTCGGGGTCTCATGAACAAATAAAGCGAGTTGGGTCTCACACGACCGCCGTTTCCGGAATCCATGTTGATCCCTACAGAGTAGTTTCGGGGGTTCCAGAAATGACACGATACGTGAGCAAAAAACATGTTCTAAAACTCTGCAACAGATCGATGTCAGAGATATAGGTCTATAGTTATGCGCATCTGCTCGACGACCCGTCTTGAAAACTGGAACTACCTGTGCTCTTTTCCAATCATCTGGAATCTTCCGTTCCTCTTTATATTCACTAATTCTTTAAAATGGCTCACTTGTGAAGCGGTCGCATAATTTGACGCGTGGTCTGAGAAGTCTGAAACGAGTTCGCCCATCCAGGTTTTACGGTGACTGAAATACTTCAAAATCAGAAATTTAAAAAAAAGTATATATAGAAATCATTATACGTGGCGTGTCTTTCAGCCTGGCTAGTGGTACAGCAAACTGAGGTGACGCAAGTGATGCGATACCTCGTAATACCGTGTCGGACCTCCTTTTGCCCGGCATAGGAGGAGTTTGTGGCACAACTTGACTAGAAGAAGGGATCGGTTGGTAGGACATGTTCTGAGACATCGAGGGATCACCAATTTAGTACTGGAGGGCAGCGTGGAGGGTAAAAATCGTAGAGGGACACCAAGAGATGAATACACTGAGCAGATTCAGAAGGATGTAGGTTGCAGTAGATACTGGGAGATGAAGAAGTTTGCACAGGATAGAGTAGCATCGAGACCTGCATCAAACCAGTCTCAGGACCGAAGACCACAACAACAACAACAACAACAACAACAGTGCAGGAACTCAACGTGGCATGGACTCAACAAGTCGTTGGAAGTCCCCTGTAGAAATACTGAGCCATATCGCCTCTATAGCCGTTCGTAATCGTGAAAGTGTTGATGGTGCAGTATGTTGTACGATCTGGATGGCCAAATCATTCGCTCGAATGTTTTGAAATGGTGCACTGTCATCCATAAAAATTCCAATGTTTTTTTGGGAATTTAAAGTCCATGAATGGCTGCAAATGGTCTCCAAGTAGCCGAACGTAACTATTTCCAGTCAATGATCGGTTCAGTTGGACCAGACGACCCAGTCGTTTAAATGCAAACACTGCCCACACCATTATGGAGCCACTCCATCTTATGGTTCAAATGGCTCTGAGCACTATGGGACTTAACTTCTGAGGTCATCAGTCCCGTAGAACTTAGAACTACTTAAACCTAACTAACCTAAGGACATCACACACATCCATGCCCGAGGCAGGATTCGCACCTGCGACTGTAACTCCATGTTACACAGTGCCTTGTTGACAACTTGGGTCCATGGCTTCGGGGGGTCTCCGCGACGCCCTAACCCTACCATCAGCTCTTACCAAACCGAATAGTGACTTACCTGACTAGGCCACGGTTTTCCAGTCATCTAGGATCCATCCGATACGGTCACTATGAAACGTCCCCTTAGAACTATTTTACACGACTGTCTGTGTCAATTTCTAATTCTTGTAAGAGTCCCTGAAAAGCTTCAATGTCGTCTTTGCAACGTCCTGCTAAAATAATATGTCGTAAATGTTCAGGCAATTTGATGAAGCAAATGCGGATGAGTTCTGAGGGGCTGTATGGGTTTGAAAGGTACTGATTCTTGTGCAACATGTCTTCAAAATATTTCACAAGACTGGAAAATTCAGATTGTTCGAAATGTTTCATCATTATGATGCTATGTTTTACTCGGTCTTGTGTGGCTTGAGACCAATATGCTGAGAGGAAGGCATGGTAAAATTCTCCTTCACTGTGGCAATCGTGAATGACCGATCGCATTCTTACAGCTGGTTCATTCTCTAAGTAGCCACACATAAATTCTAACCTGTGCTCCAATGACCAGTTGGGAGGAAAAGAATGAGAGAATTGATGGAGCCACGCTTGTGGATGAATGTCGTTGGCAGAATTCTTAAACGTTTTGAATTTACGTGTAGTAATGTACAGCTTATAGTGAAAATCATCGTGTCGGCGAGTCGCATGTCGGTCATTGTTACGTCGTTTCGGCGGTTCCATCTCAAAATTCGATGTACCTTGCCAATTTCTTTCATAATTTCCGAAGTGCCCTGTGTTATTATTTTGTGGCTGTTCCGTATTTCTACGTCCCTCTTCCCGTGTTGGAGCGCGAGTGTCCTCTGAAATACATAATTCTTGTATTACCTGTGTCAGCTGATCTTGTACTTCCCGGATTTCTCTTTGGTGTTGCGTATTAATTTGATTCAGATTTTGTTTCAGTTTCCTAATTTGTTCGCACTCTTCTGTGTCATTAAGACTACCGGTTTTGTGTCATTCAGATTATCATCTACCTTCGTAGATAAGTTAGTGACCTGATCCGAAAGTTCGGCTACTTTCTCCGATAGTGAACACATTTACGACATATTATTTTAGCAGGACGTTGCAAAGACGACATTGAAGCTTTTCAGGGACTCTTACAAGAATTAGAAATTGACACAGACAGTCGTGTAAAATAGTTCTAAGGGGACGTTTCAACTAGTGCAGGAGAGGTGCTGGAGGCTGTGTCGTGCTGTTCGCAAAGGCACTCGCGCCAGACGTCCGCTGGTATAGCCCAATAACGCCAAACTTCGCGGCGTTCTCCTAAAGGATACGTTCGTGGTAGGTCCTACATTGATTTCTCTACGGTTATTTCGCACAGTGTTGCTTGTTTGGTAGCACTGACAATTCTACGCAAACGCCTCTGCTCCCGGTCGTTACACGAAGGACGTCGGCCATTGCGTTGTCCATGGTGAGAGGTAATGTCTGAAATGTGGTATTCTCAGCCCATTCTTGACTCTGTGGATCTCGGAATACTGAATTTCCTAACGATTTCCAAAATGGAATGTCCTGCGCGTCCAACTCCAATTACCATTCCGCACTCAAAGACTGCTTAATACTCGTCTTGCGGCCATAATCACGTCGGAAACCTTCTTACGTGAATCGACTGAGTACCAACGTCAGCTCCGCCAATGCACCGCTCTTTTGTAACTTGTATGCGTGACACTGCTGCGATCTCTATATGTGCATATCACTATCCAATGACTTTTGTCAAGTCAGTGACAAATGAACGGTGAAAACAATACACCGTGGAAGAACTGAACAGAATACTTCCATTATGAGGTCCCTAGAGTGTCAATTATACAGGGCAATAATACTCGTCTTGTACAATATGCTGGCAGTTGGGTCCAGACAATGAAATGATACTGCTCAAAAATGACGGATATGGACGTTATCTCGCCATTCTGCTTGCTTTGCTCTTGTGGAAAGATAAGATGAAGTGTACATGAGCAAGAAGAGAGCAATACAATGGCATGAATATTTACTAAATGACTTTAGGACGAGCGGTTGCTCATCTGGCGTACTTTTTGAAGTGTATGCGTCTGCAATTTAAAAAAAAGACTCATCCGCGAGACCCTATTGCTACATCAGCGCGTTTCAGTTACCTTACGTTATATAGCTAGAGGAACTTCATTTGAAGACCTGAAATTGGTAAGGGAAATATGATCACAGTCAATAATCCCGCTTTCCACTTTCGCTAATTGAAGCTGATCTGCTTTCAGATTAATTTCCCAGAGTTTCAAAAACAGCAGCATGTATTGCTCGTTTCTTCTGACGGTTACTATGCTAATTTAATAATACACACCATAAAGCTGACAAACCTCCAGGGACTTCCAATAATTCTATTAATGAAAGTGCGTTCCGCTGATTTCGAAGCTATTTCCATAATTCGGTTTACACAACAGAATAAATCGCGCAAAACAAAGAATTTGGCATTCGGGACTCTGCTGATAACAGTATACAATATTAGCCAGACACTACACAGTCAAACCAGTATGCACAATGAGGATCCAGTTTCAGCTTGTTGTTGTTGTGGTCTTCAGTCCTGAGACTGGTTTGATGCAGCTCTCCATGCTACTCTATTCTGTGCAAGCTTCTTCATCTCACAGTACCTACTGCAACCTACATCCTTCTGAATCTGCTTAGCGTATTCATCTCTTGGTCTCCCTCTACGATTTTTACCCCCATGCTGCCCTCCAATGCTATATTTGTCATCCCTTGATGCCTCAGAACATGTCCTACCAACCGGTCCCTTCTTCTTGACAAGTTGTGCCACAAACTCCTCTTCTCCCCAATTCTATTCGATACCTCCTCATTAGTTATGTGATCTACCCATCTAATCTTCAGCATCCTTCCGTAGCACCACATTTCGAAAGCCTCTATTGTCTTCTTGTCCAAACTAGTTGTCGTCCACGTTTCACTTCCAACATGGCTACACTCCATACAAACACTTTCAGAAACAACTTCCTGACACTCAAATTTATACTCGATGTTAACAAATTTCTCTTCTTCAGAAACGCCTTCCTTGCCATTGCCAGTCTACATTTTATATCCTCTCTACTTCGACCATCATTAGCTATTTTGCTTCCCAAATAGCAAAACTCATCTGCTACTTTAAGTGTCTCATTTCCTAATCTAATTCCCGCAGCATCACCCGATTTAATTCGACTACATACCATTATCCTTGTTTTCCTTTTGTTGATGTTCATCTTATATCCTCCTTTCATGACACTGTCCATTCCGTTCAACTGCTCTTCTAAGTCCTTTGCTGTCTCTGACAGAATTACAATGTCATCGGCGAACCTCAAAGTTTTTATTTCTCCTCCATGGATTTTAATACTTACTCCGAACTTTTATTTTATTTTCTTTACTGCTTGCTCAATATACAGATTGAATAACACTGGGGAGAGGCTACAAGCCTGTCTCACTCACTTTCCAACCACTGCTTCCCTTTCATGTCCCTCGACTCATCTAACTACCATCTGGTTTCTGTACAAATTGTAAATAGCCTATCGCTCCATTTTACCCCTGCCACCTTTAGAATTTGAAAGAGAGTATTGCAGTCAACATTGTCAAAAGCTTTCTCTAAGTCTACAAATGCTAGAAACGTAGGTTTGCCTTTCCTTAATGTAGCTTCTAAGATAAGTCGTAGGGTCAGTATTGCCTCACGTGTTCCAATACTTCTACCGAGGTCGGCTTCTACCAGTTTTTCCATTCGTCTGTAAAGAGTTCGCGTTAGTATTTTGCATCCGTGACTTATTAAACTGATTGTTCGGTAATTTTCACATCTGTCAGCACTTGCTTTCTTTGGGATTGTAATATACTGCACAATATATTCCATAGCCTTTGATCTTATCCATAGACAGTCGGTAACACTAGACAATAACAAATATAGTTCAATGTTATTGGCAGTCTAGGAACAGATTTAGCGAGAAAAGTGAAGAGATATTTTTTGGTCTCGCTCGCAGCTGAGCGAAGAGCGATGTGGCATATTTCTTTGCCCTCAGAGTGCGCCCTGGGGATGACAGACGTATCACGTCGGACAAGGGCGGTGCCGGCTGCCGCCGCGCGTTTACCGAAGCCTCGTTGCCTAGCAACGGGGTGACGAGGGCAGGGGTCCAGTGGGCGTCGGACAGCTCCGCAGCGAGCCGAGAACAGCCGATCCGAGCCGACCGCTAACGAGCCTCCCGTAATCACAAACACACACACACACACACACACGTGTCTGCGCGTGCGCGCTCGGACGCCACGCGGTTTTTTGTGGCACGTCCGCAGCGTAGCAGCGGGCTTCCAGGCCTGTGTGGACACCAGACTAGTGAGATTCTCCCACACCGCCTGCTGTCGGCCCGCTAATTTTCTGGCTGTCGCACAAACTCGGCGGCGTATTTTACCAGGTAATGCGATGGAAGGAATGGAAGTGGCCGGCGCAGGGGTCGTTTTGCTCTGGAAAATGTGCCCGGACAACATGGCATCACGCCAGTGCCCGGCACAGAATGGTACTTTCTACGATCCGGAGCTGTCGAACGCTGGGGAACCCAGTCTGTGCCTCGATATGTCTGCCGGCTGCAATACAGTGAATACTGATAACGGACAACCGGTCCACAGAGCGCGTGTTACAGACAAGGCACATCCAATAAGGCTGTACAACACTTAAAGTTCTTCCTCTCATTTGTTTTTCCGTTACTGTAAATACGGTAAGCTCCTTCGAGTCTTGTCCCCCGCATAGTAAGACTACTCAACATTTTCGTTGTCTTCTAAGGCAATGTCCCATGCGCTTAACTACGATTTTACTATACACAAACTGGCAATTAGATAACATTTCAGACCTAGTCTCAGTCTCAAATGTTACTTAGTGTGAAGAAAGATATCCCAGCAATATAGAAAATGTATAATGTGTGATATTTCCGGCCTAGTGGTGTAGCGAAAAAGCATGCGCTTGGAAACCGATAGGCCGCTGGATCGAGCCCCCGTCGCTACACGCTAATTTTCAGTCGGCTTTTAATGTAGACATTACCTCTGACCCATCAGAGGAGGCGTTAGGAACGGCACGTGGCTCTGATGTCTCTTTAAACTAGATAGGGACACTCGAGTCGTCAAAGCGTCGGCCAAGAGAAAGACTTGTAGCAAGCCATAGCGCCACACGCATAATCATACAGGGTGAGTCACCTAACGTTACCGCTGGATATATTTCGTAAACCACATCAAATACTGACGAACCGATTCCACAGACCGCACGTGAGGAGAGGTGCTAGTGTAATTGTTTAATACAAACCATACAAAAATGCACGGAAGTATGTTTTTTTTTCACAAACCTACGTTTTTTTAAATGGAACCCCGTTAGTTTTGTTAGCACATCTGAACATATAAACAAATACGTAATCAGTGCCGTTTGTTGCATTGTAAAATGTTAATTACTTCCGGAGATATTGTAACCTAAAGTTGACGCTTGAGTACCACTCCTCCGCTGTTCGATCGTGTGTATCGGAGAGCACCGAATTACGTAGGGATCCAAAGGGAACGGTGATGGACCTTAGGTACAGAAGAGACTGGAACAGCACATTACGTCCACATGCTAACACCTTTTTATTGTTCTTTTTCACTGACGCACATGTACATTACCATGGGGGGTGAGGTACACGTACACACGTGCTTTCCGTTTTCCGTGTGTTCCTTCGAATTTAAGTTGTTCGTAATTGTAATACCTAGGTATTTAGTTGAATTTACCGCTTTTAGATTAGACTGATTTATCGCGTATCCCAAGTTTAACGAATTCCTTTTAGCACTCATGTGGATGACCTCACACTTTTAGTTATTTAGGGTGAACTATCACTTTTCGCACCATTCCGATCTTTCTTCTAAATCGTTTTCCAGTTTGTTTTGGTCTTCTGATAACTTTATTAGTCGATAAAAGACAGCGTCATCTGCAAACAACCGAAGATGGCTGCTCAGATTGTCATCGAGATGTCTCAGATACGTCATCGATATGGAAAACAAGCAGCTCTGTGGGAAAATCTTACCAGGTTTGCTAGGAAATATCGTGAGTCATAAAGGAATACTTAACCTGATAATGGGGAGAAGGGTGTGTGGTAGAGGCTTTGGGCTGATGGAATTGTACTGGGAAACCAAGGATAGTGACTTTGACTACAAATCAAAATCTCCGAAATTCTGGGTTAGATTCCACCCACTGTTACATTCTGAACAAATGTCATTAGCACTGGCGGCTGAAGACTTCCCGTACAACAAGTCACTCTCGTTTTGCCAACGGCCTTGTTAAACAGAGTGAAGGAGACGACAGTGCTGAGACACCCTGTTACACTTGGAGTGGCAAACTGCGCTTGCCAAGGGGGAGGTGAGCACGAGGAAAAACTTAAATGATGGACGAAGGGGTAATTACCTACGATATGGATCGTGAAGTGCCAAAAGTGTGAAAGTGATACGCAGGCTAGACAGTCGAAAATGAAAAGACTCAGTCTAGACGAACTGAGTGACTGTGACGTCAGATGAAAATAAGACAGGGATACCTGGTCAGGCAAACGTGGAGAAATATCAACAGGTTCAGTAAACGGTGCAGGACGAGTAGTATTCTTCATGAACTGGAAGGTAGGGCAGAGAGGATTTACTGTGAACGGTTATCTGAAACTGTTATTCGCATCACAATCGACAGTAAACCGACGCTAAAAACAATAGTCTAGGTATAGATTTCGAAGTCACAAGCAAAAGATGAAGATTCAGAGGAAGCATGAGAGCACATCGAACGCGTAATTCGGTATGTAAGATCTACTTATCATGGCTCATTGGAACGCTGTAGCAACGGAAGGAATAGAAGACAGAATTACTGGAGAACATAAGCTCTGTAGCACGAGTGAGAGGGGACGAAAAGGAATTGGATTCTGCACTAAATTTCAGCTAGTAATGAAGAATACACTTTTCAGAAAGTAAGAAGGGAAGGAAGTATGGTTCAAAAGTTCCCAGACTCATGGGGAGATTCCAGCTGAATTACATCATTGCCAGACAGATTTCGAAATCAGGTATTGGATTATAAGGCGAATCCAGAAGCAGATATAGACTCAAATCACATTTTAATAATGATGAATAGTAGGCCGAAATTTAAGAGAGTTCTCGGGAACAATCTGTGTGGAAAGAAGAAGGATGTGGAAGTATTGAAGAATGATGATGTTCATTTCAAAACCTCTTAGGCTATACATAGTGCGATAATGAAGGCCACAGGGGGCAGTTCACTTGAAGAAGAATGGCCTTCACTGATTTTCGGAAGCGCTGATTCAGTGTATAGAAAAGACACGACAATATTCGGTGAAATTAAAACCAAATGCGTCAACGTTAAGAATGCAGAAGGGATTTCACTGTTAAACGCAGAAGATATCGCGTATAGGTGGGAAAAATACACTCCTGGAAATTGAAATAAGAACACCGTGAATTCATTGTCCCAGGAAGGGGAAACTTTATTGACACATTCCTGGGGTCAGATACATCACATGATCACACTGACAGAACCACAGGCACATAGACACAGGCAACAGAGGATGCACAATGTCGGCACTAGTACAGTGTATATCCACCTTTCGCAGCAATGCAGGCTGCTATTCTCCCATGGAGACGATCGTAGAGATGCTGGATGTAGTCCTGTGGAACGGCTTGCCATGCCATTTCCACCTGGCACCTCAGTTGGACCAGCGTTCGTGCTGGACGTGCAGACCGCGTGAGACGACGCTTCATCCAGTCCCAGACATGCTCAATGGGGGACAGATCCGGAGATCTTGCTGGCCAGGGTAGTTGACTTACACCTTCTAGAGCACGTTGGGTGGCACGGGATACATGCGGACGTGCATCTACATCTACATCTACATCCATACTCCGCAAGCCACCTGACGGTGTGTGGCGGAGGGTACCTTCAGTATCTCTATCGGTTCTCCCTTCTATTCCAGTCTCGTATTGTTCGTGGAAAGAAGGATTGTCGGTATGCCTCTGTGTGGGCTCTAATCTCTCTGATTTTATCCTCATGGTCTCTTCGCGAGATATACGTAGGAGGGAGCAATATATTGCTTGACTCTTCGGTGAAGGTATGTTCTCGAAACTTTGACAAAAGCCCGTACCGAGCTACTGAGCGTCTCTCCTGCAGAGTCTTCCACTGGAGTTTATCTATCATCTCTGTAACGCTTTCGCGATTACTAAATGATCCTGTAACGAAGCGCGCTGCCCTCCGTTGGATCTTCTCTATGTCTTCTATCAACCCTATCTGGTACGGATCCCACACTGCTGAGCAGTATTCAAGCAGTGGGCGAACAAGCGTACTGTACTCTACTTCCTTTGTTTTCGGATTGCATTTCCTTAGGATTCTTCCAATGAATCTCAGTCTGGCATCTGGCATTGTCCTGTTGGAAAAGCAAGTTCCTTTGCCGGTCTAGGAATGGTAGAACGATGGGTTTGATGACGGTTTGGATGTACCGTGCACTATTCAGTGTCCCCTCGACGATCACCAGTGGTGTACGGCCAGTGTAGGAGATCGCTCCCCACACCATGATGCCGGGTGTTGGCCCTGTGTGCCTCGGTCGTATGCAGTCCTGATTGTGGCGCTCACCTGCACGGCGCCAAACACGCATACGACCATCATTGGCACCAAGGCAGAAGCGACTCTCATCGCTGAAGACGACACGTCTCCATTCGTCCCTCCATTCACGCCTGTCGCGACACCACTGGAGGCGGGCTGCACGATGTTGGGGCGTGAGCGGAAGACGGCCTAACGGTGTGCGGGACCGTAGCCCAGCTTCATGGAGACGGTTGCGAATGGTCCTCGCCGATACCCCAGGAGCAACAGTGTCCCTAATTTGCTGGGAAGTGGCGGTGCGGTCCCCTACGGCACTGCGTAGGATCCTACGGTCTTGGCGTGCATCCGTGCGTCCCAGGTCGACGGGCACGTGCACCTTCCGCCGACCACTGGCGACAACATCGATGTACTGTGGAGACCTCACGCCCCACGTGTTGAGCAATTCGGCGGTACGTCCACCCGGCCTCCCGCATGCCCACTATACGCCCTCGCTCAAAGTCCGTCAACTGCACATACGGTTCACGTCCACGCTGTCGCGGCATGCTACCAGTGTTAAAGACTGCGATGGAGCTCCGTAATCCACGGCAAACTGGCTGACACTGACGGCGGCGGTGCACAAATGCTGCGCAGCTAGCGCCATTCGACGGCCAACACCGCGGTTCCTGGTGTGTCCGCTGAGCCGTGCGTGTGATCATTGCTTGTACAGCCCTCTCGCAGTGTCCGGAGCAAGTATGGTGGGTCTGACACACCGGTGTCAATGTGTTCTTTTTTCCATTTCCAGGAGTGTATAATTGTCGGAAGGACAGACTCAGCATACAGGAAAGTCAAAACAACCTTTGGTGACATCAAAAGCAACGGTGGTAACATTAAGAGTGCAACGGGAATTCCACTGTTAAATGCAGAGGAGAGAGCAGATAGGTGGAAAGAATACATTGAAAGCCTCTATGAGGGTGAAGATTTGTCTGATGTGATAGAAGAAGAAACAGGAGTCGATTTAGAAGAGATAGGGGATCCAGTATTAGAATCGGAATTTAAAAGAGCTTTGGAGGACTTACGGTCAAATAAGGCAGAAGGGATAGATAACATTCCATCAGAATTTCTAAAATCATTGGGGGAAGTGGCAACAAAACGACTATTCACGTTGGTGTGTAGAATATATGAGTCTGGCGATATACCATCTGACTTTCGGAAAAGCATCATCCACACAATTCCGAAGACGGCAAGAGCTGACAAGTGCGAGAATTATCGCTCAATCATGCTCATGCATCGAAGCTGCTTACAAGAATAATATACAGAAGAATGGAAAAGAAGATTGAGAATGCGCTAGGTGACGATCAGTTTGGCTTTAGGAAAAGTAAAGGGACGAGAGACGCAATTCTGACGTTACGGCTAATAATGGAAGCAAGGCTAAAGAAAAATCAAGACACTTTCATAGGATTTGTCGACCTGGAAAAAGCGTTCGACAATATAAAATGGTGCAAGCTGTTCGAGATTCTGAAAAAAGTAGGGGTAAGCTATAGGGAGAGACGGGTCATATACAATATGTACAACAACCAAGAGGGAATAATAAGAGTGGACGATCAAGAACGAAGTGCTCGTATTAAGACGGGTGTAAGACAAGGCTGTAGCCTTTCGCCCCTACTCTTCAATCTGTACATCGAGGAAGCAATGATGGAAATAAAAGAAAGGTTCAGGAGTGGAATTAAAATACAAGGTGAAAGGATATCAATGATACCATTCGCTGATGACATTGCTATCCTGAGTGAAAGTGAAGAAGAATTAAATGATCTGCTGAACGAAATGAACAGTCTAATGAGTACACAGTATGGTTTGAGAGTAAATCAGAGAAAGACGAAGGTAATGAGAAGTAGTAGAAATGAGAACAGCGAGAAACTTAACATCAGCATTGATGGTCACGAAGTCAATGAAGTTAAGGAATTCTGCTACCTAGGCAGTAAAATAACCAATGACGGACGGAGCAAGGAGGACATTAAAAGCAGACTCGCTATGGCAAAAAAGGCATTTCTGGCCAAGAGAAGTCTACTAATATCAAATACCGGCCTTAATTTGAGGAAGAAATTTCTGAGGATGTACGTCTGGAGTACAGCATTGTATGGTAGTGAAACATGGACTGTGGGAAAACCGGAACAGAAGAGAATCGAAGCATTTGAGATGTGGTGCTATAGACGAATGTTGAAAATTAGGTGGACTGATAAGGTAAGGAATGAGGAGGTTCTACGCAGAATCGGAGAGGATAGGAATATGTAGAAAACATTGATAAGGAGAAGGGACAGGATGATAGGACATCTGCTAAGACATGAGGGAATGACTTCCATGGTACTAGAGGGAGCTGCAGAGGGCAAAAACTGTAGAGGAAGACAGAGATTGGAATACGTCAAGCAAATAATTGAGGACGTAGGTTGCAAGTGCTACTCTGAGATGAAGAGGTTAGCACAGGAAAGGAATTCGTGGCGGGCCGCATCACACCAGTCAGTAGAGTGATGACAAAAAAAAGAAGAAATACTTACATATTTACAAACATTTCATTTATATGACTGATCGCATCTGCTGCAGTGTTCAAGAAGGACAAACTTTGACTGCATTTTTCAGCAATGTCTTACAGTTGGTCTTATAGGTTGGATGGTAATTTTCGCCGAGGAGGCTGTATCCTGGTATTTTACCCCTTGTTCTGGGTTAGTTTCCATCATTTCCTTGTGTTTCTTGGATAGCGATCATATCGACATTATTTTTCGTGCGTTTTGCTCTGCTATACTATCTACGTTAACCTGTAAAATTCTAGTACAGTGTCGAAAATATCTACGTCAGATAAGATAAAAGGCTTTCCGTAGAATCTATGAGGAAAGAGACTTGTTAAAAACATTGACAAGAAGAGGGGCAGAATGATAGGGCATTTGTTGAAACATGATACTTGCGGTAGCTGTCTACGATGGTGGAAGACAGAGAGTGGATTTTAGCATCCAACAAATAAATTAAGACGTTCGGTGCAAGTGTTATTGTGAGATGAAGAGGTTAGCACGCGACAGAAATTGGTGGCGAGTCACATCAGATTAGTCAGAAAAAAGAAAAAGAAAGTTTTAAGCGAATTTGGGCTGCAGTAGTCGTGCACACATTTACACGGCTTGGACCGCGCTGGGGAACTGCGTCAGACTAGTCTGTCTGGTTGAATCTCAAAACAACGTCATCAAATAAACGTTTCTCCCTGTTTGTTTCGGATAGCGCGACGGAGATTTCGTGAAGTCTCGCAGCGGCTATCCTTCGATGAGAGCAGATGCTTTACGGTCCCATCCAGAACGCGGGTTCCGTGATCACTCTGCGTAAAGTTCTACGCCTGATTTTATTTTCTTCAGTGGCGGTTATGTGCGGACCGTTCCATTGATCGTCGCTCATTTTCTCGTGTATGTGGAGAGCTGTCGAAGTTCCATCATTCGGCAGAACGCAGTCCGGAAAGTCATCTCGTCGTCTTTCATACTGCGCAAGAAATGCCAATGTCAAAAGTAGTCGATTTCATTTGTGAATTATTTAGAGCATTATTATATTGCGCTATGTCAGAGATCAAAAAAACTGTGCTTGAAACAGAATTTATCTGTACGTAATGAACTGATGTATTTTTCCGATTTCAGATGCGTCCTTTTTTTTCTATAGAAAATGCGAAGTACGGTAAGTCTTCTGCTTCCTAATTCTTGTTGGTAAGGTCACGGATTTTTTTATATTTTGTAGTTTTACGTTAATAATAGCAGATCTGAGCTTAAATACTGTTTTATTCTCTCGTAATATGATTGAAATGTTTTGCTAATAATGTATGAAGCTTGTGTTAGGGTTACAGCCTGTTAATTTCGTTGGAAGCGGCTGGTTTAGTGGCGCTGTCAGCGGCATATCGTTTATGCATTTTCATTTCTAGGAGGTCGAGCCTGCAATGTAATGTTCGTTATGTAGTCAGATTATCACTGTTATTGCCACGCAAATCATTCCGTTCTACTAAAACTAAACGTCAACACGGTCCTATGTCATTAAACTTTCGCACTCTCCAACACTGACTTCTCGGTCTGACTGGTTTTTAATCAGCTGAAGGCATCAGACGGAGCAGGAGAACTTGATTTTAGTTCATTAATTGTAAAATTTAGGTTTTCATGACATTACTATTCTCTTGCTGTCCTCAGTGTGATACCGCCTTGATTCGCAAACATTTTACCTCTAATTTCAAAAAACTTCAAAAAATGCCACACCCGTCGAAACCACGCTAACATTATAATTACATCAGTATTTGACACCCAGAGTGCTCTCAGTTTTTGGTTATACAGCCGTTACCATTTCACGAAAACCAGCTCTTGTGATGACTGGCCATTGTTCTTGGTGTTCACCTATGCTTTACCGTCTGCTGCTATGATCTTCCCTGCAATCTTCTGTATGACAGTGGCAATGTCTCTTATTGGCTCTTGATTTTCATGGCAGTAGCGTTTCAACGTTATTAATGTAGTAGCAAAAGAAATCAAAGTAGATTGAAAGTGATAAGTTCTTCTCCATTTCGCGCGCAGAAAACGAATCTCAGGACAAATTCCACGCTTAGTCGGTTGTGGAATCGACACAATAATTCTAATTTAGCCTTTCGAATTCTTTAGTGTCCATCAAATGTGTGGCAGATGTTATTATAGGGAACGATATATGATATCGCTAGTGAAATAATAACCTGTCTTCTTTTGCTATTACTTTCTGTGCAACATTCCGAATAAGTAATTTATGCTCATTTTCCTTCGAGTGAATATTTCATGAAGCTCTCTGCATTTAACGTCCCGTCGATAGGAAGATTATTCGAGACTGAACGCAGACTCAAACACGCGGAGATTGGAGACCTGGCGATCTGGTGAATTATCTGAGCATGTGTCGCTAATGTGTTTAGAGAAACCAAGGAAAAGGTAAATCCGAACGGTCAGATGGGGATGTAAACCCCGTTCGTCTTGTATCAGAGTCCATTGCCTTAATCACAACGCCAACTCACTCCTACACAGATTGGAATTTTGCAGCTAAGTTGCGATTAACAGAAACGTCAAAGCTGGTCTAACTCAAACACCTACAGGAGAGAAAGACATACCATTGACGAGAGAATCTGCCTACTATAGCAATTTTGTTTTGATGATTGCTTTAATTCTTCTTCCCGTTTTACGTCATTCCAAGACCGTTTTTTATTTAAATTACCTGCCAAGTCCGCCTACAAATGCCCTCATTCCACCAGTTAGTAGGAAACGGTGGTATATGGATTACAAAAGCAGTTACCACACATTTCCTCGACTGTGCGACCTTGGTGTCACTTCCAGTAGCTGAGGTCTGTCCACATTCAGACCACGCCCTGAATCGCTTAACCTATGGAAACATGTTTCCGAACCAGTTTCTAGCACAGAAATAATATCTGCAGTTCAGTCTGCTCACAGTCGTTACAGTTCAGAGGTTTTCACTTCCTGAATATTCAGAAGTACTACTTAGAAACCGGTTGAGTTACAGAAGCACTGATGCTGGGCATAAGGACGTCAATGACTTCATCTTTGTGAAATTCAAGACTGGTTTTTCTGTGTGTTTTACCTTCATCGTTCTCCGATACCTGTTTGATAATTAACAGTATTGATTTCGTTTTACCTGTTGTGCAGCTTGTAACAGCTATAGTTTCTCGTAAAAAAAAAAATCTGACAGAGCTATTTGTGGCTGAACTGTGTTGATAATGTTTTTCGAGTACGTGAGCGAATCCTGTTACCCAGAAAGGTAAATACATAAACAAATAAATAAATAAATAAAAGTTCCACTACCTAGCTTATGGGTGAGGTATAAGTGACTGTTGCTATTCAACCATACATGCCTGATGCGCTTTAATTTTATCCTCATTTGCGTTAGGCTAATTGTATTAGGTATTGGGAAGCAAGCTGTCTCTGCATCGTCTTGCAATAATTACTCCCAGACTTTAAAAGGGAAAGACGTCCCACGATGTACTACGTTGTTCAGACTAAAAACTGTTATCCAAAATTAATTATGAGTAATTAGTAGAAGTTCATCACATTAAGACGTTATATTACAGAAACTGAAACAATTTCGGTACTGCTGCAGTATCTACGCTGTGCGTTTCCTTGTATTGTGAAAATGATATGTACAAACGAGAAACGAGCTTTCTAGACTTTTAGAGTGTTGTGAGAAAGAAGTTTCCATATCAGTTAATGGATACGTGTAGTTTTCAGAATGAAAGTAAAGAAATTCAATGAAGATAGGACAACAGCATACTTGTGTTGCAAGAGCAAACAACGTTCTCCTGCCGGAAGGCAGACGACAGCATGTTACTAAATAACCTGCACTGATTGACAGTTATTAACGAACAACTGCAAATTGCTATAGAACAACCGACATTTGCTACGGATAACCCGATCAAGGATGGTAAAAGAAAATGTAGAGGGCGGGATGTGATAACTGCAGCGAAGACTGTACATGAAAGCTCTGTACGCATTCGACACTTCATGCAGTACGGTGTTTGACGAAGGTTTGTGTGGAATATTCAGTGTGGTACGGTAACGTGTCTGGAAGACATCATTTGAGTGATTACGACTGTGAACGAGCAGTTTGACGGCTTGAAGCCGATCTAAGTGTCACTATTGTGTCTATAGTAATGTGTGTGTCCAAAGGTGTCATCTCGCGCTAAAACAGGCCGCTGAAGATGTAAATGCTACGTGAAAGCATGTCGTTGGTAGCTGACGGACCAGTACATCCCAAGAAGATCGATACGTAGCCCTATTGGCCGAAAGGAACAGCAATCTCACTCCTCGGCAGACCGATGCACACCTTGCAGCAGCTACCGATAGACGTATCTCTTCCAGAACCATTTCGCAACGATTAGATGAGGTTTGTTTGCATGCTCGGATGCCTGCTAAATGCATCCCACTTCAACTACGCCATCGTCGAGATAGAGTTCGTTGATGTAGGAAGCATGTTGGTTGGGTTCAGTGACAGTAGTCCAGAGTGATGTGCTGCGGCGAATCCCGCTTTACTGTGGCAAGCGATTCTGGACACAAGGTAGTGTAGAGAGGGGGGGGGGGGGGGGGAACACGTTACATACCACAGAATGTTTATGAACGTCTTCAGTATGGCCTAGGCGTTATGGTGGGGGAGGTATTATGCCCAACTGCGTGAGGTACCATTACAGCACTGTGGTCCTCCAGGCAGATTTTTCCAGATCATGTTTGTCTGTTTAGGGATGCTGTAGTTTCCGACTTTCTGTTTACGAACCACAATGCCCACCCACACAGGACCGCTGAGGTGTGGGACACAATGGAAAGTGAAGATACTGAAGGTGTGGAGGGGCCTGTTTTCTCCCCGGACCTAAACCCTGTAGGACATGCGTGGTATGCTCTTGGTAGACGTGCTCTTCAATGAACATCGCCTCCCCGAACCGTAAACAAACTGAAAACAGCCTAGAGAGGATTGGCACAATATCCCCCCCGTTTGGTAACCAGCATGAATAAAAGATACAAAAAGTGGAATAGTGCCAGAAGATATTCGCCACTGAGAGTCCGATATGGACGTTTGTGTTGCGAGTTTGATCTGTGTCTAGCACGAAATTTATTTATGTCTGTTATCCTGCCTTCCCAAGGATTGAAATTTGCACATTTTTCCGTTATAGATACACCACTCCAGCTCCGTTACATGTACGCTGTATATCTTGTCGTCCATCATTGCCTCTGATTGATCATGTCCAACAATGTCTCTATTCCTTAGCAATTGTCAAGCAGTGTGAAAGCAGACCTACTGGCGAAGACATTCACGCGTGAGAGGCAATGCAAACGATTATAGGAAGCCCTCCTGTGGAAAAAAGTCCGAACAGCGGAAAGACACAAATTTTACATGGCTGAAAAGCACAATTCAGAGGCAGTCAATAGTCTCTTATGGCGTATCCACATAATGAGTACCAAGCAGTAATGTAATACTATGCGTGGAGAACAATCGGTAAAATATACGCCACGTAGTTACAATGACACAGAAGGAGTGAATAAGCACACGCTTCTGTTCAGAAACAGTAAAAGCTTCTGAAACGGGTGGAAGCAAAAGAGAAAGGCAAGTCACACTGCGGGCTGTACTTTCGTAGCTCACTAGCGCGCTAGAACACTAAATTAGTGTATGGTAGGAGCAGAGTTTAAATGGACTACTGGCCATTAAAATTGCTACACCAAGAAGAAATACAGATGATAAACGGGTATTCATTGGACAAATATATTATACTAGAACTGACATGTGATTACATTTTCACGCAATGTGGGTGCAGAGATCCTGAGAATTCAGTACACAGAACAACCACCTTTGGTAGTAATATCGGCCATGATACGGCTGGGCATTGAGTCAAAGAGAGCTTGGATGGCGTGTACAGGTACAGTTGCCCATGCAGCTTCAACACGATACCACAGTTCATCAAGAGTAGTGACTGGCGCATTGTGACGAGCCAGTTGCTCGGCCACCATTGACCAGACGTTTTCAATTGGTGAGAGATCTGGAGAATGTGCTGGCCAGGGCAGCAGTCGAACATTTTCTGTATCCAG
Organism: Schistocerca cancellata; assembly: GCF_023864275.1. Lineage (NCBI taxonomy): Eukaryota > Metazoa > Arthropoda > Insecta > Orthoptera > Acrididae > Schistocerca > Schistocerca cancellata. The sequence continues at coordinate 716,007,453 of NC_064631.1, read as the reverse complement.
AAAGACCCGTACAGGACCTGCAACATGCGGTCGTGCGTTATCCTGCTCAAATGTAGGGTTTCGCAGGGATCGAATGAAGGGTCGTAACACATCTGAAATGTAATGTCCACTATTCGAAGCGCCGTCAATGCGAGCAAGAGGTGACCGAGACGTGTAACCAAAGGCACCCCATACCATCACGCCGGGTGATACTCCAGTACGGCGATGACGAATACACGCTTCCAATGTGCGTTCACAGCGATGTCGCCAAACACGGATGCGACCATCATGATGCTGTAAACAGAACCTGAATTCATCCGAAAAAATGACGTTTTGCCATTCGTGCACCCAGGTTGGTCGTTGAGTACACCATCGCAGGCGCTCCTGTCTGTGATGCAGCATCAAGGGTAACCGCAGCCATGCTCGCCGAGCTGATAGTCCATGCTGCTGCAAACGTCGTCGAACTGTTCGTGCAGATGGTTGTTGTCTTGCAAACGTTCCCATCTCTTGAAGCAGCACGGCCTTCCGTATTACCGTCCTGGACTCACCGATTCGATATTCTTCTTTGGATCTCGACCAACGCGAGCAGCAATGTCGCGATACGATAAACCGCAATCGCGACAGGCTACAATCCGACCTTTATCAAAGTCGGAAACGTGATGGTACGCATTTCTCCTCCTTACACGAGGCATCACAACAACGTTTCACCAGGCAACGCCGGTCTACTGCTGTTTGTGTATGAGAAATCGGTTGGAAACTTTCCTCATGTCAGCACGTTGTAGGTGTCGCCACCGGCGCCAACCTTGTGTGAATGCTCTGAAAAGCTAATCATTTGCACATCACAGCATCTTCTTCCTGTCGGTTAAATTTCGCGTCTGTAGCACGTCATCTTCGTTTTGTAGCGATTTTAATGGCCAGTTGTGTATGTTTCGAGCCATCCAGGTTTAGTTGTTTAGTAGTCCATCTACAACGCTTCAGATGAATGTGGAACTGGTACACCGGAGGAACGTGGTACAGTGGCGAGATGCTGGACTTTAATTCGGGTGGGCAACAGTTAAAATTCTTGTCCCCCTATCCAGATTAAAGTTTTCCATTATTTCTCTAAACTGTTGAAGTTTCCTTCCCCGTTCTTTCCAAACCCAACCTTATCCTCATCTTATGATTAACGGAAGGAAAAACAGATCCCTCATGATACACAAAATAGGCCAGGGCACTGTTGCAGAAGAACCGAAAAGCACACAAAATCTCCAAGACTGGTGATATTTGGCAGAAGTTCGATATTTATCGCGGACTTCAAAGACCAGCGGCAAGACACAATTCCTTTACTGCGCGGTAGCAATGGTAATATTACCGGTGACAGTTCCACTAAAGCGGAGTTCGTAAACACGGTTTTCCGAAATTCATTCACCGAATGACTAAGTGTTGTGTACACAGTTCCGCGTAGTCAGTGCGTACACAACTTTCTCACTAGAGCGCGCCCCGCTAAGCACAATAGCGCAGGCGCAGCGCTCGTCCGTCTCCGCACTATGAGATGACGCTGCCATAAAGACGGACCAAATTCTGCTTCTGCCGATCCGCGTATTAATATGTCACTCAGCCAATGAGATTGCTGCTAACGTAGGACCTTTTCTCCTCGCGGATCACACTCACGCAGTGATACCTGAACGCTCGAGGTATTATAACGAGTGTACAGACCTCCGATTAGTCAGTCTGCAGTAGTCTGTAGTCAAGTTTCAGTCTGCGCCTAATAAGATTATCATATTCCTGTACATAGCCATGAAGAGAAATGTATAGACACTTGGTCAAGCATCAGAGATATGTGAGATAAGATTAACGTACCACGACCAAAGGAACTTCAGATTGTAGGTTGTAAACAGCATCCAGAATCAAGTTACGTAATGTCTATATTTTTTATTATTTTAATAAATGTGTGTGAAAATTAATAAAGTTCTGTTTTAAGTTGGTCACCGTCAATCTGCTACTCTAAGCGTGCAAGTGGCATTTCTATCATCTGACCTAACGGCAGAAGATAAGTACGCCACGGTAAGACCACGAGACATATTGCTGACACTCGCCTACTTCGTTAGAGCGACAAGTCAAATAATCTGATGGTATGTGTACCGAAGGTCTTACAGTACGCACACCACACTAAGTTAACATTTCAGATTTCGAATAACGAGAAGCAGAAACTCACAGTTTAACAAACCAACTTAAATCTCTTAATGAAGATAAGTCTTCCGGTCCAGACTGTTCACCAAAGAGGTTCCTTCCTGAGTGTGCTGATATAACAGCTCCACACTAGGGAATCATATTCAACAGCTAGATCGATGAAAGATCCGTACCTAAAGACTGAAAAGTTGCACAGTTCACACCAACATTCAAGAAAGGGAACAGGAGTAACCCGCTGAATTACAGATACAAACCACTGACGTCCAATTTTTATAGGATTATGTAATCTGCACTGGGTTAGAACATCACAAATTATCTGGAAGTGAACGATCTATTGACCAAAAGTCGACACGGATTCAGAAGATATCTTTCTTGTGAAATTCAAACGGCTCTCTACTCACACGAAGTACATCTACATCTACATCTACATCCATACTCCGCAAGCCACCTGACGGTGTGTGGCGGAGGGTACCTTCAGTACCTCTATCGGTTCTCCCTTCAATTCCAGTCTCGTGTTGTTCGTGGAAAGAAGGATTGTCGGTATGCCTCTGTGTGGGCTCTAATCTCTCTGATTTTATCCTCATGGTCTCTTCGCGAGATATACGTAGGAGGGAGCAATATACTGCTTGACTCTTCGGTGAAGGTATGTTCTCGAAACTTTGACAAAAGCCCGTACCGAGCTACTGAGCGTCTCTCCTGCAGAGTCTTCCACTGGAGTTTATCTATCATCTCCGTAACGCTTTCGCGATTACTAAATGATCCTGTAACGAAGCGCGCTGCTCTCCGTTGGATCTTCTCTATGTCTTGTATCAACCCTATCTGGTACGGATCCCACACTGCTGAGCAGTATTCAAGCAGTGGGCGAACAAGCGTACTGTAACCTACTTCCTTTGTTTTCGGATTGCATTTCCTTAGGATTCTTCCAATGAATCTCAGTCTGGCATCTGCTTTACCGACAATCAACATTATATGATCATTCCATTTTAAATCACTCCTAATGCGTACTCCCAGATAATTTATGGTATTAACTGCTTCCAGTTGCTGACCTGCTATTTTGTAGCTAAATGATAAAGGATCTATCTTTCTGTGTATTCGCAGCACATTACACTTGTCTACATTGAGATTCAGTTGCCATTCCCTGCACCATGCGTCAATTCGCTGCAGATCCTCCTGCATTTCAGTACAATTTTCCATTGTTACAACCTCTCGATACACCACAGCATCATCTGCAAAAAGCCTCAGTGAACTTCCGATGTCATCCACCAGGTCATTTATGTATATTGTGAATAGCAACGGTCCTATGACACTCCCCTGCGGCACACCTGAAATTACTCTTACTTCGGAAGACTTCTCTCCATTGAGAATAACATGCTGCGTCCTGTTATCTAGGAACTCCTCAATCCAATCACACAATTGGTCTGATAGTCCATATGCTCTTACTTTGTTCAATAAACGACTGTGGGGAACTGTATCGAACGCCTTGCGGAAGTCAAGAAACACGGCATCTACCTGTGAACCCGTGTCTATGGCCCTCTGAGTCTCGTGGACGAATAGCTGGGTTTCACATGACCGTCTTTTTCGAAACCCATGCTGATTCCTACAGAGTAGATTTCTAGTCTCCAGAAAAGTCATTATACTCGAACACAATACGTGTTCCAAAATTCTACAACTGATCGACGTTAGAGATATAGGTCTATAGTTCTGCACATCTGTTCGACGTCCCTTCTTGAAAACGTGGATGACCTGTGCCCTTTTCCAATCCTTTGGAACGCTACGCTCTTCTAGAGACCTACGGTACACCGCTGCAAGAAGGGGGGCAAGTTCCTTCCCGTACTCTGTGTAAAATTGAACTGGTATCCCATCAGGTCCAGAAGCCTTTCCTCTTTTGAGCGATTTTAATTGTTTCTCTATCCCTCTGTCGTCTATTTCGATATCTACCATTTTGTCATCTGTGCGACAATCTAGAGAAGGAACTACAGTGCAATCTTCCTCTGTGAAACAACTTTGGAAAAAGACATTTAGTATCTCGGCCTTTAGTCTGTCATCCTCTGTTTCAGTACCATTTTGGTCACAGAGTGTCTGGACATTTTGTTTTGATCCACCTACCGCTTTGACATGAGTGCTATTGACAGGGGTTCTAAAATTGATTCCATATTTCTAGATTTCCAGAAGGCTTTTGACACCATCACTCACCGGAGATTTCTAATAAAACTGCGCTCGTATGGAGTATCCCCGTAATTGTGCGACTGCATTCGTGATTTCCTGTCAGAATTGTCGTAATTCGTAACCACTGACGGAAAGTCATCCAGTAAAACAGAAGTGGTATCTGGATTTCCTCAAGTAGCTGTTATAGGTCCTCTCCTAATCTATATAAAACTTTTAGCAGACGGTCTGAATAGACCTCTTCGATTGTGTGCTAACGATACTTTCGTTTACCGGTTAGTAAAGTCATCATAAGATCAAAATCAATTGTAAAACGATTAGAGAAGATACATGTAGCGTGCGAAAAGTCAGTTGGCTCTAAGTAATGAAATAACTAAAAGGAAATTCGGTTACACGATTAATAACACAAATGTAAAACGACGTCAATTCAACCAAATACTCTGGGATTACAATTACGAATACCTTACATTAGAAGTATCACGAAAATAATGTTATGGGAAAAGCGAAACAAAGACTGCGTTTGATTGGCAGTACACTTATAACGTAATAAAGGTACTTCTGGAGTACTGCTATGCGGTATCGGATCCTTCCCGTCCCAGACAAGATCGGAAAACTTCTAAGAAGTACAGCTCATATTGTATTAGCGCAAAAGAAGAAAGACGGATTTGATAAGCGCGTTCAGGTGGCTGTCATTAAAATTAAGGCGTTTCTCGTTGCAACGAGGCTTTTTCACGAAATTGCAATCACCAACTTTTTCCTCCGAATGCGAAAATATTTTGTTGAATTCCGACTACATGGGAGGAAATGACCATCGCAATAAAATAAGAGAAATCAGATTGCGCACGGAAGGATTTCAGCGTTCGTATTTCGTGAGAGCTATTCGAGAGTGGAATGGTAGGGAAATAGAATGAAAGTGGTTCGATGAACCCTCTACCAAGCACTTAAGCGTATTTTCAGAGTAGTGATGTAGATGCAGATACGGAGAGGACATTAAATCATAATTTTCGTTTATCTGGAACACTTACGAGCAAAATCCTTCTCTCTTTCCGATAGCGTTTTCACTTTGCCGATGTACATCTCGAAGTCACAACTTACGGCATCAAGCGTCCAGTTGTTATGAAAGTACGCTCGTTGTGGTGGGAACGCACCAGAAACACGAATCTGCAAATTTTGTTGGTTCTTCTATAAACGACTTCAAATTGCTCCTAGAATTTGTCTAGATGATTTAGGGAAACAGTAATCCTGAGTGAGGTTGGTTGAACTGCACTTGAACATTGCCCATCCTTAATACCGTATCAGCCTCTGTGCCAATTTCCTTGATGACAATAGTAAGAATGGAGAATGAGCCGGCCGGCCGGGGTGGCCGAGCGGTTCTAGGCGCTTCAGTCTGGAACCGCGCGACCGCTACGGTCTCAGGTTCGAATCCTGCCTCGGGCATGGATGTGTGTGATGTCCTTAGGTTAGTTAGGTTTAAGTAGTTGTAAGTCTAGGGGACTGATGACCTCAGATTTTAAGCCCCATAATGCTTAGAGCCATTTGAACCATTTGAGAATGAGCCATGTACGGAAAAGAAGAATGAAATGAAAGCAATATTTTGGAACAGAGGTCGGAATATCATATAGGGATTAGTTCATTGTAATCTCACACATAAAAGATATCGTCAAAATTTTCAGATATCCTTTTCTCGTGTATTAAAATCACAATGAAGACAGATACTCGATTCTGGCGTGTTGATATCACAATGAGGGCCCTTACGTAACTGGTCATGAAGATGATGCTGAGACTACTGAATAACATTGCCATAGTGAAAACGGTACTGAAAAGAAAATAGACGGATGTTACGATTATTATTTCACTGTCTCGGTTTTGCCAGGAGTAGCCACTGTGACCATCACGAAATTTCCTTTCCTCTTGCGAATTGGCTTCAATTACACCTGTTGTAGCCAATGAGGACCCTATCTCCCCGTAGTGGGCTTTGCAGCTTTCATGGTGGGCGGTAGGCGATGAGGATTTTAAAAACCATTTCATCAGGTTTTGCTAACATTTAAAATTAAGTATTTGGCATATAATTATCATTACGAATGGAAAAAATAGTAGAAGCCGACCTCGGGGAAGATCAGTTTGGATTCCGTAGAAATACTGGAACACGTGAGGCAATACTGACCTTACGACTTATCTTAGAAGAAAGATTAAGGAAAGGCAAACCTATGTTTCTAGCATTTGTAGACTTAGAGAAAGCTTTTGACAATGTTGATTGGAATACTATCTTTCAAATTCTAAAGGTGGCAGGGGTAAAATACAGGGAGCGAAAGGCTATTTACAATTTGTACAGAAACCATATGGCAATTATAAGAGTCGAGGGACATGAAAGGGAAGCAGTGGTTCGGAAGGGAGTAAGACAGGGTTGTAGCCTCTCCCCGATGTTATTCAATCTGTATATTGAGCAAGCAGTAAAGGAAACAAAAGAAAAATACGGAGTAGGTATTAAAATCCATGGAGAAGAAATAAAAACTTTGAGGTTCGCCGATGACATTATAATTCTGTCAGAGACAGCAAAGGACTTGGAAGAGCAGTTGAACGGAATGGATGGTGTCTTGAAGGGAGGATATAAGATGAACATCAACAAAAGCAAAACGAGGATAATGGAATGTAGTCGAATTAAGTCGGGTGATGCTGAGGGTATTAGATTAAGAAATGAGACACTTAAAGTAGTAAAGGAGTTTTGCTATTTGGGGAGCAAAATAACTGATGATGGTCGAAGTAGAGAGGATATAAAATGTAGACTAGCAATGGCAAGGAAAGCGTTTCTGAAGAAGAGAAATTTGTTAACATCGAGTATAGATTTGAGTGTCAGGAAGTCATTTCTGAAAGTATTTGTATGGAGTGTAGCCGTGTATGGAAGTGAAACATGGACGGTAAATAGTTTGGACAAGAAGAGAATAGAAGCTTTCGAAATGTGGTGCTACAGAAGAATGCTGAAGATGAGATGGGTAGATCACATAACTAATGAGGAAGTATTGAATAGGATTGGGGAGAAGAGAAGTTTGTGGCACAACTTGACCAGAAGAAGGGATCGGTTGGTAGGACATGTTCTGAGGCATCAAGGGATCACCAATTTAGTATTGGAGGGCAGCGTGGAGGGTAAAAATCGTAGGGGGAGACCAAGAGATGAATACACTAAGCAGATTCAGAAGGATGTAGGTTGCAGTAGGTACTGGGAGATGAAGAAGCTTGCACAGGATAGAGTAGCATGGAGAGCTGCATCAAACCAGTCTCAGGACTGAAGACCACAACAACAACAACACAATTATCATTACAAACTTTAACTTGCTGCCACTCTGCTTTATAAATTTTGTAACGTGGAGTTACTTTTCTGGTTTATAAATCACTATTAATATGAAACCAGTGGGTGGTTAGAAAATTTTACTTCTAACAGAGATACAAAAGTGGGCGGCAGGTAAAAAATTTCGACTACCTCTGACCTACCCTGAGCCGTGCTCACTCCCAACTATGCGTTTTCATGAACTTCGCTGTCTATCTGTGTTTAGTTTCCCGCCCTTGATGCGGTTACATCGTGGTTCTTCTTCCTTCTACGTGTGGCAGCAGCGATGTGTATCGATATTTGCACTGTGTACCATCTTTGGTTTTGTACATATACACTCCTGGAAATGGAAAAAAGAACACATTGACACCGGTGTGTCAGACCCACCATACTTGCTCCGGACACTGCGAGAGGGCTGTACAAGCAATGATCACACGCACGGCACAGCGGACACACCAGGAACCGCGGTGTTGGCCGTCGAATGGCGCTAGCTGCGCAGCATTTGTGCACCGCCGCCGTCACTGTCAGCCAGTTTGCCGTGGCATACGGAGCTCCATCGCAGTCTTTAACACTGGTAGCATGCCGCGACAGCGTGGACGTGAACCGTATGTGTAGTTGACGGACTTTGAGCGAGGGCGTATAGTGGGCATGCGGGAGGCCGGGTGGACGTACCGCCGAATTGCTCAACACGTGGGGCGTGAGGTCTCCACAGTACATCGATGTTGTCGCCAGTGGTCGGCGGAAGGTGCACGTGCCCGTCGACCTGGGACCGGACCGCAGCGACGCACGGATGTACGCCAAGACCGTAGGATCCTACGCAGTGCCGTAGGGGACCGCACCGCCACTTCCCAGCAAATTAGGGACACTGTTGCTCCTGGGGTATCGGCGAGGACCATTCGCAACCGTCTCCATGAAGCTGGGCTACGGTCCCGCACACCGTTAGGCCGTCTTCCACTCACGCCCCAACATCGTGCAGCCCGCCTCCAGTGGTGTCGCGACAGGCGTGAATGGAGGGACGAATGGAGACGTGTCGTCTTCATCTACATCTACATCTACATCTATACTCCGCGAGCCACCTTACGGTGTGTGGCGGAGGGTACTTATTGTACCACTATCTGATCCCCCCTTCCCTGTTCCATTCACGAATTGTGCGTGGGAAGAACGACTGCTTGTAAGTCTCCGTATTTGCTCTAATTTCTCGGATCTTTTCGGTGTGATCATTACGCGAGATATATGTGGGCGGTAGTAATATGTTGCCCATCTCTTCCCGGAATGTGCTCTCTCGTAATTTCGATAATAAACCTCTCCGTATTGCGTAACGCCTTTCTTGAAGTGTCCGCCACTGGAGCTTGTTCAGCATCTCCGTAACGCTCTCGCGCTGACTAAATGTCCCCATGACGAATCGCGCTGCTTTTCGCTGGATCATGTCTATCTCTTCTATTAATCCAACCTGGTAAGGGTCCCATACTGATGAGCAATACTCAAGAATCGGACGAACAAGCGTTTTGTAAGCTACTTCTTTCGTCGATGAGTCACATTTTCTTAGAATTCTTCCTATGAATCTCAACCTGGCGCCTGCTTTTCCCACTATTTGTTTTATGTGATCATTCCACTTCAGATCGCTCCGGATAGTAACTCCTAAGTATTTTACGGTCGTTACCGCTTCCAATGATTTACCACCTATGGCATAATCGTACTGGAATGGATTTCTGCCCCTATGTATGCGCATTATATTACATTTATCTACGTTTAGGGAAAGCTGCCAGCTGTCGCACCATGCATTAATCCTCTGCAGGTCTTCCTGGAGTACGTACGAGTCTTCTGATGTTGCTACTTTCTTGTAGACAACCGTGTCATCTGCAAATAGCCTCACGGAGCTACCGATGTTGTCAACTAAGTCATTTATGTATATTGTAAACAATAAAGGTCCTATCACGCTTCCTTGCGGTACTCCCGAAATTACCTCTACATCTGCAGATTTTGAACCGTTAAGAATGACATGTTGTGTTCTTTCTTCTAGGAAATCCTGAATCCAATCACAAACCTGGTCCGATATTCCGTAAGCTCGTATTTTTTTCACTAAACGTAAGTGCGGAACCGTATCAAATGCCTTCCTGAAGTCCAGGAATACGGCATCAATCTGCTCGCCAGTGTCTACGGCACTGTGAATTTCTTGGGCAAATAGGGCGAGCTGAGTTTCACATGATCTCTGTTTGCGGAATCCATGTTGGTTATGATGAAGGAGATTTGTATTATCTAAGAACGTCATAATACGAGAACACAAAACATGTTCCATTATTCTACAACAGATTGACGTAAGCGAAATAGGCCTATAATTATTCGCATCTGATTTATGACCCTTCTTGAAAATGGGAACGACCTGCGCTTTCTTCCAGTCGCTAGGTACTTTACGTTCTTCCAGCGATCTACGATAAATTGCTGATAGAAAGGGGGCAAGTTCTTTAGCATAATCACTGTAGAATCTTAAGGGTATCTCGTCTGGTCCGGATGCTTTTCCGCTACTAAGTGATAGCAGTTGTTTTTCAATTCCGATATCGTTTATTTCAATATTTTCCATTTTGGCGTCCGTGCGACGGCTGAAGTCAGGGACCGTGTTACGATTTTCCGCAGTGAAACAGTTTCGGAACACTGAATTCAGTATTTCTGCCTTTCTTCGGTCGTCCTCTGTTTCGGTGCCATCGTGGTCAACGAGTGACTGAATAGGGGATTTAGATCCGCTTACCGATTTTACATATGACCAAAACTTTTTAGGATTCTTGTTTAGATTGTTTGCCAATGTTTCATGTTCGAATTCGTTGAATGCTTCTCTCATTGCTCTCTTTACGCTCTTTTTCGCTTCGTTCAGCTTTTCCTTATCAGCTATGATTCGACTACTCTTAAACCTATGATGAAGCTTTCTTTGTTTCCGTAGTACCTTTCGTACATGATTGTTATACCACGGTGGATCTTTCCCCTCGCTTTGGACCTTAGTCGGTACGAACTTATCTAAGGCGTACTGGACGATGTTTCTGAATTTTTTCCATTTTTGTTCCACATCCTCTTCCTCAGAAATGAACGTTTGATGGTGGTCACTCAGATATTCTGCGATTTGTGCCCTATCACTCTTGTTAAGCAAATATATTTTCCTTCCTTTCTTGGCATTTCTTATTACACTTGTAGTCATTGATGCAACCACTGACTTATGATCACTGATACCCTCTTCTACATTCACGGAGTCGAAAAGTTCCGGTCTATTTGTTGCTATGAGGTCTAAAACGTTAGCTTCACGAGTTGGTTCTCTAACTATCTGCTCGAAGTAATTCTCGGACAAGGCAGTCAGGATAATGTCACAAGAGTCTCTGTCCCTGGCTCCAGTTCTGATTGTGTGACTATCCCATTCTATACCTGGTAGATTGAAGTCTCCCCCTATTACAATAGTATGATCACGAAACTTCTTCACGACGTTCTGCAGGTTCTCTCTGAGGCGCTCAACTACTACGGTTGCTGATGCAGGTGGTCTATAGAAGCATCCGACTATCATATCTGACCCACCTTTGATACTTAGCTTAACCCAGATTATTTCACATTCGCATTCGCTAATAACTTCACTGGATATTATTGAATTCTTTACTGCTATAAATACTCCTCCACCATTGGCGTTTATCCTATCCTTGCGGTATATATTCCATTCTGTGTCTAGGATTTCGTTACTGTTCACTTCCGGTTTTAACCAACTTTCCGTTCCTAATACTATATGCGCACTATTTCCTTCAATAAGAGATACTAATTCAGGAACCTTGCCCTGGATACTCCTGCAGTTTACCAATATTACGTTAACTTTTCCTGTTTTTGGTCTCTGAGGACGGACGTTCTTTATCAACGATGATAATGTCCTCTCTGGTAAGCCGTCAGGTATTTTATCGTTTCGCCCAAGGGGGGGTCCCTCTAACCTAAAAAACCCCCGTGTGCACGCCACACGTACTCTGCTACCCTAGTAGCTGCTTCCGGTGTGTAGTGCACGCCTGACCTGTCTAGGGGGGCCCTACAGTTCTCCACCCAATAACGGAGGTCGATGAATTTGCAACCATTATAGTCGCAGAGTCGTCTGAGCCTCTGGTTTAGACCCTCCACACGGCTCCAAACCAGAGGACCGCGATCGACTCTGGGCACTATGCTGCAGATATTAAGCTCAGCTTGTACTCCGCGTGCGATGCTGGTTGTCTTCACCAAATCAGCCAGCCGCCGGAAGGAACCAAGGATGGCCTCAGAACCCAAGCGGCAGGCGTCATTCGTTCCGACATGTGCTACTATCTGCAGCCGGTCACACCCAGTGCGTTCAATAGCTGCCGGAAGGGCCTCCTCCACATTACGGACGAGACCCCCCGGCAAGCACACCGAGTGCACACTGGCATTCTTCCCCGACCTACCCGCTATTTTCCTGAGGGGCTCCATAACCCGCCTAACGTTGGAGCTCCCTATAACTAATAGGCCCGCCCTCTGTGACTGTCGGGACCTTGCCGGAGAATCGGCCACTGGCCCAACAGGCGAGGCATCCTGTGGTGGCTCGGAAACGATGTCATCACCACCAGGAAGCACCCCGTACCTGTTGGAAAGGGGTAAGGCAGCTGCCACGCGGCCAGATCCCACCTTCGCCTTTCGGCCAGGCACGCGCGAGCCCACCACTGTCCGCCATTCACCCTGGAGTGATGGCTGACCGGTAAGATGCTCACTGCCGGAAGACGCAGCGACATCAGGGGTTCCATGTGATTCCAAGGCCACCGAAGTAGGCATAGGTCTCACCACAGTTGCCCCAACGCCACTACGAGCCGACGCCTGCGCCTCGAGCTCGATGAGCCCATTGAGCATGTTTGGGACTGGATGAAGCGTCGTCTCACGCGGTCTGCACGTCCAGCACGAACGCTGGTCCAACTGAGGCGCCAGGTGGAAATGGCATGGCAAGCCGTTCCACAGGACTACATCCAGCATCTCTACGATCGTCTCCATGGGAGAATAGCAACCTGCATTGCTGCGAAAGGTGGACATACACTGTACTAGTGCCGACAGTGTGCATGCTCTGTTGCCTGTGTCTATGTGCCTGTGGTTCTGTCAGTGTGATCATGTGATGTATCTGACCCCAGGAATGTGTCAATAAAGTTTCCCCTTCCTGGGACAATGAATTCACGGTGTTCTTATTTCAATATCCAGGAGTGTAGTTTCCGGCTAGGGGGTCTGGAGTGAGTCGGTCGGTTGCTGCGGACCAGGGAGGTTGTCTCCGCGCGGTGCAGGGTGCAGTCGGCTGGGTCCGCTGGCGGTCGCTGCGCAGTGTCGGAGCGTGTGTGGAGCTGTCCGATCGCTACGAGCTTCGTGGTTCACCAACCCAGGACGTCAAGTTGAGTAGTGGTTTCAAGTACCCAAGCCACGTCCATTCATGTTGTGTGGTTCGTTTCAGTGGTTCGCTGTTGGGGAGGTTTGCTTGTGAACAACACCGAGTGTTTCTATTGCTGAAATTTAGCCGCCATGCGGTGCAATTAATTATACTGGTTGACTACAATTCAAGTGCACCAGCGGAATTTTCTGCCCTGTGGTCGTTAGTGTTTTGGTTACTTGCCCTGGCCACTGACGTAAATTCAGGCAGTGCTCCTTCTGGATGTAGTTAACTGTATTACCGTATTTCAAATTCAAATATACCATCGGAATTTTCTGTCTTGTGACCGTTGGTGTTCCGATTACCTGCCCTGCTCACTAACGTAATTTTAGGCAACGTCCTTTCCTCACCTGTTCTCGCTGTCCAACATGGTGTGTAGTTTTGACAGCTTAATACATATTTCATTGTGGATAATCACGTTCGTAACTTCGTAACTTTTTGTGTTTGACTTCTCATCTACTGATTGGTGGCAAGTAAGTCGTTGTGTCGATCGGTCCGTGACTGTCCCCTGGTTGGGTTCCGACGGATCAAGTGTAGTTGGGCTCACCACCTGTCTCACCTGAGTGAATGAGGGCAGACCGACTTCCCTGGAGGCTTCTGCGTCCTGTTTTCTTTATTGTCCTTCTCATCGGTGTTTAATTAGCTGTTTATAATCTATCATAGCCAATGATTTAAAATGTTTTGTTTTTACTGGACTTTATCATCATCATCATCATCATTTAAGACTGATTATACCTTTCAGCGTTCAGTCTGGAGCATAGTCCCCCTTATAAAATTCCTCCATGATCCCCTTTCCGTGCTAACATTGGTGCCTCTTCTGATGTTAACCCTATTACTTCAAAATCATTCTTAACCGAATCCAGGTACCTTCTCCTCGGTCTGCCCCGACTCCTCCTACCCTCTACTGCTGAACCCATGAGTCTCTTGGGTAACCTTGCTTCTCCCATGCGTGTAACATGACCCCACCATCTAAGCCTGTTCGCCCTGACTGCCACATCTATAGAGTTCATTCCCAGTTTTTCTTTGATTTCCTCATTGTGCACACCCTCCTGCCATTGTTCCCATCTACTAGTACCTGCAATCATCCTAGCTACTTTCATATCCGTAACCTCAACCTTGTTAATAAGGTTACCTGAATCCACCCAGCTTTCGCTCCCATACAACAAAGTTGGTCGAAAGATTGAACGGTGCACAGATAACTTAGTCTTGGTACTGACTTCCTTCTTGCAGAAGAGAGTAGATCGTAGCTGAGCGCTCACTGCATTAGCTTTGCTACACCTCGCTTCCAGTTCTTTCACTATGTTGCCATCCTGTGAGAATATGCATCCTAAGTACTTGAAACCGTCCACCTGTTCTAACTTTCTTCCTGCTATTTGGCACTCAACCGGTTTATATTTCTTTTCCACTGACATTACTTTCGTTTTGGAGATGCTAATCTTCATACCATAGTCCTTACATTTCTGATCTAGCTCTGAAATATTACTTTGCAAACTTTCAATCGAATCTGCCATCACAACTAAGTCATTCGCATATGCAAGACTGCTTATTTTGTGTTCACATATCTTAATCTCACCCAGCCATTGTTTTCAACATGTGATCCATGAACAATATGAACAACAGTGGAGACAGGTTGCAGCCTTGTCTTACCCCTGAAACTACTCTGAACCATGAACTCAAATTACCGTCAACTCTAACTGCTGCCTGACTATCCATGTAAATACCTTTAATTGCTTGCAGAAGTTTGCCTCCTGTTCCATAATCTCGTAGAACAGACAATAACTTCCTCCTAGGAACCCGGTCATTTGCCTTTTCTAGATCTATAAAGCATAGATACAGTTCCCTGTTCCATTCATAACACTTCTCCATTATTTGCCGTAAGCTAAAGATCTGATCCTGGCAACCTCTAAGAGGCCTAAACCCACACTGATTTTCATCCAATTGGTCCTCAACTAATACTCGCACTTTCCTTTCAACAATACCTGAGAAGATTTTACCCACAACGCTGATTAGAGATACCTCTGTAGTTGTTACAATCTTTTCTGTTTCCATGTTTAAAGATTGGTGTGATTACTGCTTTTGTCCAGTCTGATGGAACCTGTCCCGACTCCCAGGCCATTTCAAATATCCTGTGTAGCCATTTAAGACCTGACATTCCACTGTATTGGCCTTTATGTATTTTTGAATTTTGGAAAACCAATTGTGGGCCTTAAGCAGCTTAAAACCTTATTCTTGAAATTACCCTTTAAGCAAAAACATTGTGGCCTTCTGCCTTGAAAGATTATGGTAATATATTTAAAAAATTTTCAAATTTAATTGTGGCCCTCAGCCGCTTGTATTGCACCTTGCATATATTTATTCTGTCTACTTTTGCCATGAGGCTTTCCAGCCTAGCTCTGATACCATATATATTTTAATTATTTTATTGCTATTTTAACTGCATTTTTTCTTTGTTGACTTTTAAGATTTCTTGTTTGGAGGCCCTCAGCCGTGAAATAATTGCCTTTTTTGAAACTCTTAGTTCTAAAGGTTCGGCTATGTGTCGTTTTGTTGTAAAGGTGTTATTAAACTACAATAAATTACAATTATGACTGAACCTGACCGACACCTTATTTGTCCCTTTCCACAATCCTAATCACCTGTTCTGTCCTGCGGGTTCAGAGGGTGTCTCATACACGTTCACGGGCTGTTCCCTCGTACACTCATGTGCAGTTCGCCCACTGATGCACTTCTAACAAACACAACATTGTCACGTCTGTGAACTTTCTTGCCCCTTCCATTTAATGCGCCCACATTCGTTGTGACAACGTGAGTACCTTACTTTAGCCGTACGCAAAATCGATAGGTGTAGGCAAGCTAAAACACTACGACCACCTGCCTGCTCTACCTTTGGAACGCAATAAATCAACAACTCTCCGTGTGGCATGGACTCGACAAGTAACATATAGGTTGTAACCTCCCCCTCACTTATCGACCTTAATGACAGTGAAAAATTAAACCGCGTGTACCTAATGGAAATTTGGGAAAAGCAATCGTCACCGAAGTTAATTTGTCGGTAAAGAGGGAGGAAAGGGTTACATCTAAATGAAAGGGAAAAATGCTAATGAAACTGGTGTAAATTAATTTTGAAAAGGGGTAAAGTTAATAAAGAAAGTAAATGTGCGGCCATTACGTTAACAATTAACTAGCGGTAATTAGATATTTGAGATTTGGGGGAAATTACGGTCGCCAGTCCTAAGGACAATTACTATAGTAACTGAAAAATAAAGGTTATTACACATATAATTAGCACTAGAAGCGTGGCAACTGAAGGTTGACACGTGTAATGTGAAAACTGAAAGTTTGTCAGAAGTAATAAATTTCGCTACACTCTGACTTAATTTAGCAAAAGAATGAATAAAACCGGAAAATCGAAAGTTAATTTAGTGACTGAAGTTAATATTGAGCTTTCTTTCTGAAGCACATCGAAATTCAGTAAAACACGGTTAGTCTTGGACTACCTCAACAATCATTTCAAAAGCTACTTGAATCTACGCAATTTAGAAATAAGAGATTTAACTTTGAACTTGAATCAAATGATTCTGAACAATTAACAATAGTAAAATTTAGTACGTACCAAGCTGAGCTGCAGTCACAGGTAAGCTAAAATACGGTAACAAAATTCGCACTCTTAATTTGTGCTTGTGTAATCTAAATATTGTAGCCAGCTATGAATACCTTAATTGAACTTTGAAATTAAAGCAGTGAAATCGAATGATGCTGGTGTTTGAATTTCAACGACACTCGGGTTCATTCCGGAAAAGGAAGGGACCCTGCTTGGTAATGCAATTGGGACAATGAGCAACAAACGTTCATGCTAAGTTGCTGTAATTTTGTGATGCAACAATTTTATAAGTTTGAAAAGCTGAGGTCTGCCATACAGTTCTAAACTTTTACGTGCTTCCAGTCTTCCTTGTTGGTTGATTGAAGGTTTGAAGCCGTCGATCGAGGAGGTGGCGACAGTCACTCATTGTCGGCCGTCGCTGTTGCAGAAGCTGGATGTTGGCGCGCCTTCTTCTCGACACGGTCACCAGACGAAACGGGCTCTTGATGTGCGCCAGCTAATGCTTCCCGTCCGCGACACCATGTCAGAAACTATCATCGCAAGTCGAGCGCAATTACATGCTGCCAAACCCCGAAAGCGCGGCAACTCGCGGGAGCTTCACACAACACACCTGCTCCACTGCACCACCCCAGCCAGACTCCCCCTCTGCCCGCGCTCCACACGCCAGCGTTAACACTACCAAAGATCCTCAACACTTTGGTTCTCCATACGACCTATCGATGTATTCGTTCGATAGCATAGTTTTCCCTAGGCCAGACCCAGCGTATAAATACAAATAATATTCACTAAACAAACCAACATAAATGCATAAACATATATATATATGTTTCGGTGCTTTCCGGTACTTCCACAGGTCCTATGAAAGTCAAGGTGAATGTCCACCAAGGGATGATCCTGCCCTGATTGTCCTGCGCTCGTAGCACGGCGTACCTGGAGCACTGGCCTTGTTAACCGGAAACGTGTGTGCCAGAGCAGGTGACACGGTTTCATTGAGCCACGGCGCTATCTCGACGCTACGTTGCCCACTGCACTCATAACTGACGGTGCCGCTGTGTCAACACGGCAAGTCGTATGGGCCGACTGCTACGAAGCCCCACGTTGAACAATGTGCGCCGAACGGAATGCTACCAAACACTTGCGCCTGTACCGTGGAGGTCGTCAAACTGCGCCCCGCGGACGGCGTGCGGGCCGAAACAAGTATTTGTGTGACCTGTGGTTCACAGCCGTATTTTACAGGGTGATTCAAAAAGAATACCACAACTTTAGGAATTTAAAACTCTGCAACGACAAAAGGCAGAGCTAAGCACTATCTGTCGGCGAATTAAGGGAGCTATAAAGTTTCATTTAGTTGTACATATGTTCGCTTGAGGCGCTGTTGACTAGGCGTCAGCGTCAGTTGATGCTAAGATGGCGACCGCTCAACAGAAAGCTTTTTGTGTTATTGAGTACGGCAGAAGTGAATCGACGAGAATCCGCGGGAAACAACTCAGTATGAACGTGACTCGCCTAAGGTGAACGTTTTCTGTGCCATTTCAGCCAATAAAGTTTTTGGTCCCTTTTTCTTCGAACGTGCTACTGTAACTGGACTACAGTATCTGGAGATGTTAGAGAATTGGCTGTTCCCTCAGCTCTAACAAGAAGCACAACAATTCATATTTCAGCAGGATGGAGCGCCACCACATTGGCACTTATCTCTCCGTAACTACCTGAACGTCAACTACCCGAGGCGATGGATCGGCCGCCAGGCAGCCCGTGACAGAGCACTTCATCACTGGCCTCCAAGAAGCCCTGATCTTACCCCCTGCGATTTTTTCTTATGGAGGTATGTTAAGGATATGGTGTTTCGGCCACCTCTCCCAGCCACCATTGATGATTTGAAACGAGAAATAACAGCAGCTATCCAAACTGTTACGCCTGATATGCTACAGAGAGTGTGGAACGAGTTGGAGTATCGGGTTGATATTGCTCGAGTGTCTGGAGGGGGCCATGTTGAACATCTCTGAACTTGTTTTTGAGTGAAAAAAACTTTTTTAAATACTCTTTGCAATTATGTATAACAGAAGGTTATATTATGTTTCTTTCATTAAATACACATTTTTAAAGTTGTGGTATTCTTTTTGAATCACCCTGTATAATAATATGCCTGTAGCACTTAACAGCCGAAATAAAAAAACGTGGTTAGCCCTAGAAGCCTTCTTAATAGTGTGGTTTTTCTGCTCAGTAACAGACAAAAAGACGTACAGACACAACAGTATTTTAACACGGGTATTAATAAACTGCTTCAATTGTAGTTAGTCCTTTATTTTTTTAGCGTCCACCTCGTTTATTCACTGACACATCGCCTTTTATCGGTATTTTATTTTGACGGACAACGAATGTTAGGTATCAACTTCAGAGCTTATTACCTCTAATGTTCCAGTTATATGGTCCCCTGAAGATATGGTTCTTTGTGCCATGGAACCGGTAGCGTTAGAAAAATAAAAGACTAAATGCAGCTGAAGCGGTTTTTTATACCCAATATGATTACTCATAGCTGTGGTTGCGCTATGTACAAGGTTGTCTGCAATAATGCTTTAAGATGTCCTTAATTTTATCATTACGAATTGACTCTAATGACTTCAGTGGCTTGCCCCAAGGGCAAAGGGGAAGTACTGCAGCCACTGTGGAGTTAGGGGATGTGAATCTGTCTTCCAGTACTGATAACTCACGGAAGTGACTGACTTGTACCGATCAGCCGCTATGGTAAACATTTCAGACGAAAGTAACATACGTACGTGTATCCGCATTACAGAGACGATCTTCTTCAAATGCGGTATGTACTTGTAGCAAGGAATATTAAATTAAATGAGTAAAAGAAATAAGACAGTAAAAACATTTAGTAACCATTTGTGATCGTGTCTCAGATTGCAGAATTAATTAAAATTTAAGTACGATAGTGTTGCTGCTGTGGTCTTCAGTCCGAAGACTGGTTTGACGCAACTCTCCATGCTACTTTATCTTGTGCAAGCCTCTTCAAGTCCGACTAACTACCCCAGCCATCATCCTTCTGGATCTGCTTACTGTATTCATATCTCTGTCTCCCTCTACTATCCCCTCCCCCCCACCCTTCTTTCCAGTAGGCCTACTAAATTGGTGATCCATTGACGTCTGAGAATGTGTCCTGCCACCAACCGATCCCTTCTTCTAATCAGATTGTGCGACAAATTTCTTTTCTCCCCAATTCTATTTAGTACCTTCTCATTAGTTACGTGATCCACCCGTCTAATCTTCAGCATTCTTCTGTAGTGCCACATCTGAATAGCTTCTATTCTCTTCCTTTCTAAGCTGTTTATCCTTCTTGTTTCACTTCCATATATGGCTACACTCCATTCAAATACTTTCAGAACAGACTTTCTAACACTTAAATCTATACTCGAAGTTAACAGATTTCTCTTCTTCAGACACGCTTTCTTTGCAATTGCCAGTCTACATTTTATACCCTCTCTGCTTCAACCATCATCAGTTATTTTGCTGCACAAATAGCAAAAATCATCTACTAATTTAAGTGTCTCATTTCCTAATCTAATTTCCTCAGCATCACCTGATTTCATTCGACTACATTCCAATATCTTCGCTTTTTTGTTGATGTTCATCTTATATTCTGCTTTCAAGACATTGTACATTCCGTTCAACTGCTCTTTCAAGTCCTTTTCTGTCTCTGACAGAATTACAATGTCATCAGCAAACCTCAAAGTTTTGATTTCTTCTCTCTGGAAATTAATTCTTACACCAAATTTATTTTATTTCCTTCACTACTTGCTTAACGTACAGAGTGAGTAGCATCGGGGATAGGCTACAATCCTGTTTCACCCCGTCTCAACCACTGCTTCCCTTTCGCGCCCGACGACTATTGTAACTGTCATCTGGTTTCTGCACGGACTGTAAATAGCATTTCGTTCCCCGTGTTTTACCCCTTCCACTTTAGAATTTGAAACAGAGTATTGCAGTCAACTTTCTCTAAGTCTACAAATGCTATAAATGTAGGTTTGCCTTCCCTTAACATATCTTCTATGAGAAGTCGTAGGGACAATATCGCCTCAGGTGTTGCCACATTTCTCCGGACTCTAAATTGACCTTCCCTGAGGTCAGTTTCTAACAGCTTTTCCACTCTTTCGTAAAGAATTCGAGTTAGTATTTTGCAACCGCCACCTACGAAAATGATAGTTCGGTGATTTCCACATTTGTGAGTGCAATTTATGTCATTATGAATTAATCATTCGCTCGAATGTACAACACAAAAACTCTTCTTCACGCAGTTACTGTGTCACATGCGTCGGGTCGCTGTGGACAGCAGCAGTCTGAAGCAGAGAACAGTCGACACGATGTGTTCGTATGGTGGCGACTTTAAACGTCGAGTACCCCCAGGGTGTTCAGGGGTTGGGGGGAGGGGGGGGGAGTTGGTGGGCGGCGACTATCTTATCATGCTCTTACTATAACTAGTCTAGAGGGAGCTCATAAGATACAATGTATCTAGGTTACTAATTGATATAAAGATCAGTATACAGGGTGTAAATTTTAAATTGACAAACCAGAATAACTCGAAAAAAAACCTTCACACGAAAAAATTTGGAGAGTCCAAAGTTGATTATTTTCAAGGGGGGCATCTGCTGGTGCTAAAATTAGCCCGCCACCCCAGCCCCCTGGGGGTGGGGAGGGAGGCAACTTCAAAATTACAAATGAGAAACCCCCATTTTTTATTGCAGAATCAGATTCTACATAAAAAATACTACGTACATTTTGTCTTAAACATTTGTTTTGATTCTTGGTAGTTGGCGCTGTAATTCAAGAAAATCCACGTTCTCATTTTTGCGTGGAAAATGGTTACGGATAAATAAAAAATACTTATTTACTTCGTAAATATTGATTCGCTAAAACTAAAACTCTCCGTCTCTCCCCATAGGGTGCGGCTTGAGAGAGAGGAATTAAAGTTTTACAAATGTTGACCCAAATACTGTATTAATTTTTTCGGCAGATTCGGATAAGTTTTGTTTGTTTCGTGGTCATGAGGCCACACAACTTTTAACTATCAAACAAATCATCTGACTAGCTAGTTTTAACGAATCAATATTTACGAAGTAAATAAGTATTTTTTTATTTATTCGTTTCCATTTTCCACACAAAAATGAGAACACGGATTTTCTTGAATTACAGCTTCAACTACCAAGAATCTAAACAAATGTTTAACACAAAATGTACGTAATCTTTTTTATGTAGAATCTGATTCTGCAATAAAAAGTGGGCTTTCTCATTTGAAGTATTAAAGTCGTCTCCCGCCCCACCCCCAGGGGGCTGGGGTGGCGGGCTAATTTTAGCATCGGCAGATGTCCCCCCCGAAAATAATCAACTTTGGATTCTACACATTTTTTCGTGTGAAGCTTGTTTTTCGAGTTATTCTGGTTTATCAACTTAAAATTTACACCCTATATATGCGGTCCGTCGTGCCTCCCCACATTGTCCCTACTGGCTATTGAGCAAAAAGGTTTGACGACCACTGTCCTACCGCCATTGTACTCCACCGACAAATCTATCCAAGGTCACCGCCTATCCAGCTTTGTAGAACAGACGCAGGCACGCCTGGGGCTAGGAATATTGTTAAGAATTTCTGGCATCCGATATGTAAGTGGTTCCCATCTTTTTTCAGTCATTACCCCTGAGGACAATCAGATAATAGCTAGTCACCCCCTTCCCGCGCTGCCCTCTGTTGCCCCCCTCCGTCCCCCAGTACCTAACTAAACTGTAGATGAATGACTTTTCTTGGAACACTTTCATTTTTAAAGAGATGAAAGATGAATGATATTTTGTGTGAGTGTGTGTGTGTGTGTGTGTGTGTGTCTGTGTGTCTGTGTGTGTGTTTCTTACAATGAATGACGAAGGAATTCGTGCTCTTCTTAAGTGCTATCCACAACTCCTCCTCAGATAAGAAAGCTATCCACAGTGAGGGTAGGCACTTATTGCAAAACATGCTTCCCCTGCATTACTCCTCTCCATTGCTTGACCTCCACACTGAAGCCCCATTTAAAATCAAACAAGTTCAGATTTACTGCTCGTAAATCACTTTATTGCTGCACTCCTTACTTCTTAACTGTCAGAAACTGGACTAGTTCAGGTGGTTAATGCTTTCTGTATAACCACTCTGATTATAGTAATAATAATAAAACTCTGTACAGCACTGACATTTACTGCTGTGTCGTCCCGTAAATTAATTCATTTATCTGCTTTCAAGCGAGTAATGAAGCAATTTATGCTCTACTGCAGGTACTATTTACAACTTGGAGAAGATATTTTCTTGATATATTTAGCATTTGTTACGTATATGTCTCACTTTCATCATCAACGATGTACGGGACAGTGCACAATAT
Organism: Schistocerca cancellata; assembly: GCF_023864275.1. Taxonomy (NCBI): domain Eukaryota; kingdom Metazoa; phylum Arthropoda; class Insecta; order Orthoptera; family Acrididae; genus Schistocerca; species Schistocerca cancellata. The sequence continues at coordinate 715,984,396 of NC_064631.1, read as the reverse complement.
TGTGTGTAGTGGGTGGACATATGAAGAACCTGTAACCTCCACCGCATGAATGCTATTAACTGAAAGAAAGTAATTATTGTTAATTTATATAATCAGTATTAGATTCTTACAAAATTGTAATAATAATAATGATCTTTTGAAAATAATTTAATTTCGTGACTGAAACAGAATCGAGTCGTTTCGTTTTTATCCCAACGAAAATTTCATTTTACCCCTCAGGGGATAATTACCCCCAGGTTGAAACCTCTGCGAATTATCGATAATTAAAATATTTCATCGTCGTGCCTCGATATGTCGAGAAAACATTTTGATATATCGATATATTAGCAGAAAAAGTACTATAACTATAAAATTATCAGCTGAACATTGTAAATATACTGCCGGTATTAGATCTGAAAATGTAAGTATTGATTTATTATTAGATATTCTGTACATCTACAAGCTAGCAGCTTGCCTGTTTCCCTTAGAGCAAGAATTGAAAGGAAAACGGTGCACGTTCATGCTTGGCGATAAGCGCTTTGCAAACAATGGAAACTGCATGCAAGTGGCACAATAAAAGGTGTTCCATGGGTCCGTCGTTCGGTTGCCTCATATATCTGGTTTGTCCGGAACACTTCATGTTGACATCCTTGTTCTTTTCATTTCTATCAACGCCAGCGAGCTAGAAGTCATAGTGTCAAAATTGCATGGTGAAGTTAAACAGTTTCTGATGATAGCGCCGATTACGTCCGCGTTTCCCCTCACACGTCTCCATCCGCCGCATAAACCAATCTTGTCATTTAGATATTTGTTCGTTATTTTCAGCAACTGTTTTTCAAGAACGCCGATGTGAAGAAATAGCGTAGCTGCCTGTGCCACCTGTGCTTGCTTCTTACAGTCAAAGAGAAAGACTGGTCGTCATGAAAGCTCAAAAAGTAGTAAGACTCATTCGCACAGTGGAAGTAAATTATGTTGTATTACAGTTTCAAATATTTACCAAAATTGCGAGAAAATATAACACAAAATGGCATCCACCGATATTGTCATTTCGATGTCAAAATATAGGGGAAACAAATCTCTACTATATATATAGATTTCGAATGAAATTTAGCAACTTCGCTAGTATGAAGCCATCGCAAAACTGTACGAGGTTAAAGTAAAGCACTATTTCCATTTATGTTGCAGTTATTGGTCTGGTGAAACTAATAAAAGATGTCCCACAGCTGTATCTGCAGTAGTTTTCCAGAACAACCAGAGAAGCAAGGAAGTAATTTCGCAAAAAAATTTAATTTATTAACTACTTGGTCCAATATGTATTTTAAATTCCAGACAACTGCACAGTTTTCAACAGTAGTAGTAGAGATTTTAATTTGGGAAAAATGATGGTGATAACGTTAACTAAAACTGTATGAATGTGTCAGATAACCTACAAATTACAACAGTCACTATGTGGTTTCACTTAAATACACTGTTGTTGTTATATTCTTTCACAGAACAACACAGAAAACTAACTCGTTTCAAGGTTAAGAAACGACTGATACAAATGACTAACGGCTGCCAACAGTTACATAAACCTTTCTACATTCTTAATGGAAACTAAACAAATTTACTTGCATAATAATCTTTGCTTCTGGATGTTCTGGATGTTCTGGAAAACTATCGCAGTTACACGTCTGGGACACATTTTATTAGATTCACCAGGCCAGTAACAACAAAATAAATGGAAATCGTGCTTTTCTTTAACCTCGTACAGTCTTGTGAAGGGGGGGGGGGGAGAGGGGGGGGGGGGTTATGGTCTTGTCAAGGCTTCGTATTAGCGAAGTTGCAAAATTGCAGGCAAAATCTTTTAGTACCCGTAACTCCGAAACTAAACATATACAGGGTGAGTCACTAACTATTGCCACCTAGAATAACTGTATGATAGTAACTGAAAAGTTTGTGGGACAAATGTTGCATGGGGCAATGGGGGGGGGGGGGCATAATAGGACGTTGGTTTTTTGGTTTTTTGTTGTTAGATGGGGTTGTTGTTGTTGTGGTCTTCAGTCCTGAGACTGGTTTGATGCAGCTCTCCATGCTACCCTATCCTGTGCAAGTTTCCTCATCTCCCAGTACCTACTGCAACCTACATCCTTCTGAATGTGCTTAGTGTATTCATCTCTTGGTCTCCCTCTACGATTTTTACCCTCCACGCTGCCCTCCAATGCTAAATCGGTGATCCCTTGATGCCTCAGAACATGTCCTACCAACCGATCCCTTCTTCTAGTCAAGTTGTGCCACATACTCCTCTTCTCCCCAATTCTATTCAATACCTCCTCATTAGTTATGTGATCTATCCATCTAATCTTCAGCATTCTTCTGTAGCACCACATTTCGAAAGCTTCTATTCTCTTCCTGTCCAAACTATTTATCGTCCATGTTTCACTTCCATACATGGCTACACTCCACACAAATACTTTCAGAAACGACTTCCTGACACTTAAATCTATACTCGATGTTAACAAATTTCTCTTCTTCAGAAACGCTTTCCTTGCCTTTGCCAGTCTACATTTTATATCTTCTCTACTTCGACCATCATCAGTTATTTTGCTCCCCAAATAGCAAAACTCCTTTACTACTTTAAGTGTCTCATTTCCTAATATAATTCCCTCAGCATCACCCGACTTAATTCGACTACATTCCATTATCCTCGTTTTGCTTTTGTTTATGTTCATCTTATATCCTCCTTTCAAGACACTGTCCATTCCGTTCAACTGCTCTTCCAAATCCTTTGCTGTCTCTGACAGAATTACAATGTCATCGGCGAACCTCAAAGTTTTTATTCCTTCTCCATGGATTTTAATACCTACTCCGAATTTTTCTTTTGTTTCCTTTACTGCTTGCTCAATATACAAATTGAATAACTTTGGCGAGAGGCTACAACCCTGTCTCACTCCCTTCCCAACCACTGCTTCCCTTCCATGTCCCTCGACTCTTATAACTGCCATCTGCTTTCTGTACAAATTGTAAATAGCCTTTCGCTTGCTGTATTTTACCCCTGCCAACTTTAGAATTTGAAAGAGATTATTCCAGTCAACATTGTCAAAAGCTTTCTCTAAGTCTACAAATGCTAGAAACGTAGGTTTGCCTTTCCTTAATCTAGCTTCTAAGATAATTCGTAAGGTCAGTATTGCTTCACGTGTTCCTCTACGGAATCCAAACTGATCTTCCCCGATGTCGGCTTCTACCAGTTTTTCCATTCGTCTGTAAAGAATTAGTGTTAGTATTTTGCAGCTGTGACTTATTAAAGTGGTAGTACGGTAATTTTCACATCCGTCAACACCTGCTTGGGATTGGAATTATTATATTCTTCTTGAAGTCTGAGGGTACTTCGCCTGTCTCATACATCTTGCTCACCAGATGGTAGAGGTTTGTCAGGACTGGCTCTCCCGAGGCCGTCAGTTTTTTCACAGATATGAAGGTCAACTTTCTTTTTTAAATGGGATGCTATAGTTTGGTACTTATTTTGTGACAGTGGCTATCGAGATGAATCCAGTGATGTGTAATAGTAAGGTCTATAAAGGTCAACGAAGGTAAAAAATGTGGCATGAACGTCCATTTACAGAAGGTGTTCGAAGTGATGACCATTGATATCAATGCAGTGCTGCAATCTTCTTATCATGGATTGAGTGGTCTTGCTTGTCACTTCAACGCTTATCGAAGCATATGCTCTGAAAATTCTCTCTCGTATATCGTGCAAATAGTAAATATTCGTCGAATCCAGTGTATCCATCTAACGTGCCACTGACATGTAAACACCATTCGACGGTTTCGCAATACAACACTAATAGGAACGGTAAGACTTGTATCGTCGAATCAAGTGAATGTGAATGATGTATTTCTTCGAAGAACAAGTCGATGTACTTCTCATTTAACGAGAATGCTAACGAAAAATCAGTGAGAGCTAAGGACTGGCTGTAAGATATCCTCAACGTACTCACCCTACACGTCGTACATTTAAATATGTGTATGATAAATTGAGAACAACTGGATCTTTAACGCATCGGAAACATATCCGGCAAAGGAAAGTTACTAACGGGGAAACGGAAATTAGTACTATTGCCACTGTGGTTCGAGATCCTTGTGCTTGTTCGCGTCAAATCGCAAGGGAATTCGGCGTGAGCCAGAATAGTATTGTTCGTGTTCTGCATCGCCGTAAACATCACCCTTACCATATGAGTTTCCACCAAGAATTAACTGGTACGGATTGCATGCATCGCATTGAATTCTACCGACGGGCTCAACTTCAGATTCAGAGGAATGACACATTTATTGATTTTATTTTGTTTACTGACGAGGCTACATTCACGAACCATGGAAATGTAATTAGTAGCCGGCCAATGTGGCCGAGCGGTTCTAGGCGCTTCAGCCTGGAACCGCGCGACCGCTAAGGTCGCAGGTTCGAATCCTGCCTCGGGCATGGATGTGTGTTATGTCCAGAGGTTAATTAGGTTTAAGTAGTTCTAAGTTCTTGGGGTCTGATGACCTCAGATGTTAAGTCCCATAGTGATCAGAGCCATTTGAACCGTTTTTTGTGATTTGCATGACATGCATTATTGGGCAACTGAAAATCCATGTTTGCTGCGTCAAGTTGCACACCAAAACCGTGGTCAGTGAATGTATGGCGTGGGATTCTGGAGGACAGAATTATACGCCCCTATTTCATCGAAGGAAATCTTAATGGTAGGAAGTACACTACATTTCTGCAAGGAACATTAGGTCTGTTATTGGAAGAAATACCTTTAGGAACAAGGAACAGAATGTGGTATGAACACGTTGGGTGTCCGGCACATTTTTCGCTGATGGCTAGAAATGAGTTGCAGAGGCGATTCTCAAATCGTTGGAGTGGACGCGGAGGAGATGCCGTGGCCGGCTCGTTCGCCAGAATTGACGCCTCCGGATTTTTTTCTTGTGGGTATTCGTAAAAAAACATTGTTTATCAAGACGTTCCAACTGTGGTATCGATAGCTACGATGCCACAACGTCGGTGCACTCCAGCAGGTTGGCACTACGAGGGCGGAAGAAAACGCCGACCACAGGGCCCTCTAGCCGACGCTGATTCTGCCCAGTGGATTAAGAGCAGACGACGTAGCAACTTAGCTTCTACTTGTAGGGGGGCTAGCCATTATAGACTTTGCCTTTGTAACTTCTGGTAACTCTTAGCTTTGACACATGAACGGCTTCGCACCTACGTGCTCATCTGTACCAAAATTTAAGTAATGTGCTTATATATGTTTATACACCATGTAAGGTGTCAGGCAAATCCAACACCTTCCACGAAAACCCTGACATGATAGGAAATCCAGCAGTGTGTCACATAGGTCCGAATAAATCCTGACATTAAATTAACCAAAGCAATACGATCAATGAGTGAGCAAATGGAATACCACAGACTAACACAAGAACGCCTAAATGCATGTCATACCTTGCCACCGTGAAACAGACGCAGTTGCGAGGGGAGGAACGAGAACAGAAGCCGAGAGCAGAGTCGTGTAAGCTAGAAGGCCCTACGATGGAGGACACCCACATCGCCGGCCAACTCCCAAGAGCAGCCCCCAGCCCATGTTAAAAGATAGAGCCCTCCAGAAGAACAGTATAGATCTTACGATAACACTAAAAGGGCCACACCAGCTGCAAGTTTTAGCGTGAGACTATACGCGTCTCTGTTACGTTGCAAACATTAAAAACATTGCCCCACCACGAAAAGTATAAGGTTTCTCATTGGATAGACAGAATTTTTGTAGTCGGAGCTTAAGGTTAACATTGAGACCCTGATTGGTCAGTTGAAAACACAGCCAGATACCTTTTTCTTAAAACCAACTTCGGTAAATTGTAGTAAGGAGAAGTTAGGAGAGAGTTGCTTCCGAGACAGCGAGGTGCGTGGAGCTGTGCCAGCCGCCGCCCCCTGACGAACACTGACAAGGTAATGAATGCACGCAATGCCGCATTTTTGAGCGCAGAAAGCTTCACTCAAAACTGCAGAAGTCTCATCTGTTACATCCCCTTTTTGCGTAATACTAGTGTCGATCGTCGATTAAAGTTCATGGTATTCACATTTGCTACTAGAAGTTAAAATCTGAAACGCGACGATTTTTCTGTTATGTAATTACTGAGAAGCCACATCAGTCACTGTAATTTACGACAAGTTAAATAAGTAATTAAAGATAATTAAGGGTCACTGTAGACCATTTCTGATAGTTTCCTCTTTTATGAAACTTAATTTAAACGTAGATTATAGATGTGATATGGCACAGGTTATCCGTCGATCCATTATACAACTTGGAAACCCATTCAGGGAATATTAGTTCACATTTTTGTTGAACGCAGTTGGCTTTTATCATCCTGTATTAAAATATTTCCTTTCATCAATAGCGCAATTTATAAACGATGTTTTGTCAGTAGAATAAAATTTCCAATGGTAAACATAACTGCTTTTTCGACGTTATTTTACCAGCTAACTAAAAATAGGAAAGCCTTGAACCCCTTCCACTAAATTTAGTTAGTATTAAGATTCTTTTACAGGGAGTGCAGTGGAGCTGACGCTGAAATCATTAAGTATTTGATTATATCATCGCTAGTCTCACTGAACTCTTCTGAACTCTACATGTCATGTGTGGTCTGGCGTCTGCTTACCAATAACAGGTACCAAATTCAAACTAGTCAATTCCCCAAAAACAACACGCTCAGAGCGTCGTTGCGCGAAAGTGGTAGGGAGACACGACAGAACAGACAGACACCACGCAGAATGTTAGAACCAGTAAAGGTGCCTTAACTTTACTTGCAGTACCGAAGTACTTCACCTTTTCGTGCTCCTACTCGCGTCCTTCACTCTCGGCCTATTTTGCAGAAGCAGTTCACAGGAGCAGATCCACGCGCCGCCTATCCGGGCAGGATACAAAATCAACTACACCTGAAGATGTAAGCGAGAGAATTGTCAGAGCTTGTGCTTCGTTAAGCGACAAGGAATACCACTCAGTCCGTGATAAGAAGATTGCAGCACTGCATTGACACCAATGGTCATCATTTCGAACACTTTCTGTAAATGGACGTTCATGCCACCTTTGTGATCTTCGTGACTTTTAAAGACCTTACTATTACACATCACTGGATTCGTCTCGATAGCCGCTATCAGAAAATAAGTACCAAAATATAGCATCCCATTTAAAAAAAAAAACAATGTTGACTTTCATATCTCTAACGCTACCTGCCGGCCGCAGTGGCCGAGTGGTTATAGGCGCTTCAGTCCAGAACCGCACGACCGCTACGGTCGCAGGTTCGAATCCTGCCTCGGGCATGGATGTGTGTTTTGTCCTTAGGTTAGTTAGGTTTAAGTAGTTCTAAGTTCTAGGGGACTGATGACCTCAGATGTTAAGTCCCATAGTGCTCAAAGCCGTTTGAACCATTTGAATCTAACGCTACCCCACCCAGCAGCAAGAAGCCAACATCGTATTATGGCACCCGTCGTCCCATGCAACATCCCACAAACATTTCAGCTCCTTTCATACTTTCGGAGTTATTGTATGTGGCAATAGTTTGTGACTCACCCTGTACACGTATGGAAAGTTTTGGAAATAAATATAGATATACTGATATTTTATCAACAGGCCTACCTCCGACTTCCACGTTCTGTGATGTGGCGTGGACGTCCAACTGCTTGTCGCCTACCTGAGTTTTCACTGCCATTCAGTCACTTTCCACAGATGTTCGTGACAGGAGCACGCAAACAACCGACCAGCTTCGCCGTTCGGATATTCTCGTACCTAGGCGACGGGCCTTAGCAATCTGACTTTTGTATTGTGAATTTCCCAATTTTCATCTCTTCTCTTTCTTTATTGCGACCCATGGCCACAACGCCACCAGATGGAATTCAGTTATGCCGTCGGCAGTGGTCATATAATTTTGGCTCATCATGTATCTGTAAAAATTGGACAAGTTGAAAATTACATAAATTATAAGAACAGATACATGTGAAAAATGATAACGTATCTTCAGTGAAGAATATGAATCAAGAATGGAGTCGTCTCAGCAATTGTCTAATTGATTTGGCGAAACAATAATAATCTTAAATCATGTAATGTTGATGCATTAAGTTGTTCTGAAAGCGGTGCTGATATTCAAGACAATAAAAGCAGGTTAAAAGCTGTGAGTTACCTCGGGAAGTTAACCTTGCATTACTGAACAACTGTTTCACTAGGTATCCAGTCTAGCTTACCATCATTCCCAACCAGACTAACATTAATTACAATCTTTTAATAGTCATCTTACGACAACCAGTGATATATATATAAAAAGAGAATTTAAATAAAAAGAAATAAATCAGTTTATATTTGGACATTTATTTTAACATTGATCATTGTTCCCGTTAAAATTTCAGCATATTAAACTTGATTCATAACTAAACTGGTGCCTTATTTAGGATTGTGAAAATGTGAGTTTGTAATCTTACGGAACACATCAAATATGGAGCCAAGATTGGGAGACTGCATACAACACTGCAGTCATAAAATAACACACTAAGAACGTTGAAACATATGCAAGAGGAAATTAACCACAACCAACTGATACAATTTTCACCCAAATAAGTTACGTTCGTAGCGCAATCCTGTCCGTCATGTAATTACCACATACTGGTATACTAAATTCATACTAACTCTCTGCGAAATCTTCCCGAAAAGAATAGCTGAGGGCTACTTTGATGATTACGCTACATGCTTCACGTGGTCAATTTGGTTTACACAAAGAGTGTAACTCCACAATAATTTTGATAATTAAAATAAATTACATAGAAACACAAATTACAAAAGAAAAACCTCGAACCGGTTACTATCGTCTTACTATTAAGCTGATGGGTCAAACAATTGTATAAGCACATGGTACTGGTCTCACAAAGCACACCCCACGTGGGTTGAACATAAAGAAAAGTTGCTATATTGAAAAATATTGTCAAGACGAGACGTTATAATCTCACGCACATTCGCATTTAAGATTGATGATGCTAGTTAGAGTTACTGATCAACACGTGGTTCCACTTTACTCATAAAGTAGTGACAAAGCAACTACCGGAATATATTCTGAACTTCACACTCGAATTACACTGCGTTGCAATTTAAGATAACATTAGATATTTTAGAGCTAAACCTGAAATGTTGTTGTTGTTGTGGTCTTCAGTCCTGAGACTGGTTTGATGCAGCTCTCCATGCTACTCTATCCTGTGCAAGCTTAAGAAATCCATTGTCCTACGGACTTAGCAGAGACGCACTTAGCCGGAGATCTTACCACTTCTAGACGCTCGCCGCGGACAGACTGCCCGTGGGCCCCTACTGAGGGTGCTTAACAGATACAAACGAAAGTGACCAGAGAGACAGCTTCCTATAACAACATGACAAGGGATGGACAGGACCATACTAATAATAGAAACCTCTCTGTTTTTAGAAAGCGTAACTACCTGTTCCGACGTTGGTCCTACTGTTCTCTAGCACACTGGCTTGTCTGCTACCATCAAGCATGCAACTAGAAATACATTGCTCATTCATCCTTCCACACAGAAGGGAAGGGGGATGACAGTATCTTATCATATACAGTATATAAAAGAAAGCGGATGTAGGTTCCGCATGAGACCCTGTGACATGAATTACATATAAACTGTGTTTTAAAGTGTAGTAGTGTGACAGATCGTTCTTGATTATGTGTAAAAGTAACACGTTCCACTGCTCAGTCTCCTCCCAGATAGAAACATCACAGTAAATTTAGAAGAGCAATGTATGCCGTAAATGACAACAGTTTTAAAAAATTAACATGGAAGGAATTCAACAGAGACATTTCAATCAGTGTGGTTTGCCCCTCCTTAATTCGTATCAACCACTTTAGTAACTCCTAAAATAACAGTGAAAGAACCCAGAAAAAAGATTGAAATTAGTTTCAAAGAGTTATAAGCGTTTTGTTTTACACAGAAAATTGTAACTTTGGTAATATTTTGGATGTCATGAGGAAAAGTAAAGCTTCAATAACATCTGAGTAATAGCGGGCAACAGCTCTGCCAGAACGGTTGCACTGCGATACACTGTTAGCAGAACCTTTGTTGGTTAGTGAGAGTGCAGTGTTGGAGAGGGAGATGGAGCTGAGTTGTATCTTGCGATAGAGTAAGATGCGTTTAGGCCATGCTGTGTGCTGACAATAATTTTCTTATATTATTTTTCATTTATGGAGAAATATTTTTTAAATTCATTCAGAAGGCTTCAAAATGTACTGTAACAGCGCGTTTGCTGAGATATCCAAGTGTAGTAATTAATTTGGTCAGGGATTTAGAATTGGAGATTTTTTTATGATAATGTAACAATGTGTGATTTACTGTTTTTTCTTCAAAGATAGATAGCATACATGTTTATAAGAAAGTACAGAGAATTTGTTCACGTTTTTCCACTATTAATTAAAGTGAATTTTTAATATTTCAGGTGTTAAAATATTTTGTATTATTGATGTTAAACTTTTGTTAATACAGTTACTTAATTACTGCGTTGTTTTGAAAATCGGCCTTATGCAAACACAATAGGTTATTTTTATATTTACCCAGACATGTTTCGACACCTATATATCGTCTTCTGTGGGTCAAATTTTATTTTTCTTAGACTTATATCGCTAGCTGAACTGTATTATTATGCACTAGTTTTAGTGCTCGTTTTAGTCGTTTTTTTTGACAGCATGTCATCTGCAAACTTTTTCGTCCTGTTTCGTGTCTCTGGTTGATGTCTTGATCAAATGCTATTTAGTGTATTGTTTTCACTCAGTTTTTCACAAATTTCCGCTCACTACTTCACTCACATGCATTTTCCCAAAATGTGGTGAAATATGATATGAGCAGACACTTCTCACAACAAACTCAGTGAGAGGTGTTATGTTCTAAATCTCAAACATGGAAGATCAAAGAGGAGCTTCAAACCTTAGTATAATGAGTTACTTTATTGTTTGTCCATCAATCAGCATTCGTCTCTTTATTGCTGGTTTCACGTATATAACTTTGCTTTCTCGAGTTTCTCAATAACAGAACTTTAATTGACAATGACCATCGCAGTAATGAGTTCATGAGCACAGAAGTTTTGTGGATATCTCTATAGTTTAAAGTACGCATTGCCCACCACTTTACTAGTAGTCTTAATTTTTATTTTATAACTAGAATAGAAGCAACAGTCGCAGTAGTTTGTAGATAGCAGCAGAACAGCATTTATTCATTGTGCATACAGGGAGGCCATTTATAATTTACGTGTGATACAATTAACATTCCAACGGTGACATACTTTTCAGACAGGGAATTTTTGCTAATTATTTATATTTCATATGTTTCTCGCAGTCTGATTGCTTTTGTTATTGCTAACAGGATAGTTTTCTTAAAATTAACAGAACAGACTGTACTATCGCCACTAGCGTTGCAGTACACATTTTAATGTTGCATTTTTAATTAACGTTTGCATTGCTGATCATTTTTCACGAATTACGAGATGACTTACGAACTTAAATAAGAGGTTAACTGTTTCTCTAATCACCAGTTCAATTTCACATTACTACGCAGACAAAATACCAGTAAATAAAACTATACATTGCCATACAACAAATTAGCCTCGTTCAGGGTGGGGCACGCAGCCGTCTTCCACCTTCGACATCGTATAACAGAATACGTAAAATACTGCGAGAATTGCATGAAAGGATTAAGGGGGTAGGCAGAATAAATTAGCTGTCAAGTGTGAAGAAGAAAGATTTCGACTTCATGTCGACGTGAATGTCGTTTCACAGGGAGGAATATTCCAGGCGAGAAAGGAAGCCACCATTGCCTGTTTAAGTGATAATGCTAGCATTCGTTGGAACTGATTTAGGATTCCTGGCGTAACCTTATAACACTCCTAACTGCTATTGTTATACCATAACCTCAAAACTGGAGGCAATTTGCAAAACAGAATTATTTTGTTGGATTAACAATGGCATAAAGCAACAGAGCAGTGTTACCCTCTGAGAGGAATTTTGCTAGTTTGACCGTGTTGTTCCTAACGGAGGTGGCTTATCGGAAATGAAAGTCAGAATTACGTAAATATTTGAATAGTAACAAACAAATTTTTGCCTAGCTATACTGTTTATAGAATAAGGGAAACGGTCGCCAGCCTAATTAGGCAACAGAAAGATTAACATTCTCGTTTAAGAAGTAGGTATAAGTAACTATAATGGACAAACACAACCTAGACTTTGTCACACGCGAGTGCAATGAACTCTGACACACACATACGTTTTAAGATTGAAGTTAACAGTTAGAGCAGCACAAACTATTCACAAAATTATAACATATACCGAAACACACTATTACTTTCAGGGCTTAGACAAAGTGAATGGTCTTTATAACATTACTCCTAATATGCACTTCTAATACACAAGAGAGACAAACACTTAGCAATCATGAACATATAGTTTTCTACTATTGCAGTTTCCCACTTTTTACTACAGCGAAACACAATGTTGACAAAATTGCAAGAAACTGACTCACCTTTTAGAATTTACTACAAGCAACAATGTGATCATTTACTTTATAAGCCTCAGTCTTAAGAACTTTTAATTTTGAAGTTGCACTTTAAATAGCAGTTTTAATAGGAAAATTATTCTGAGCAAATAACATTTACTTTAACTCACTCTATTGCCACATTAACTTTAACTTTCCTTTTACTAAGTTCAAGAGACATTAATTAGCAAAACTCTAGGCTTTAATTTCTTTTAGTAAGGACACTCGGATATCACTTTAGCTCAAACGGAGAGGAACCTGAGATGTGTTATGATGATGAGAAAAATCAAGGTAGGTACATAAATTCAGATATAAATTACCTTATATTTGAGCACATTAGCACATCCATTAAGCTGATCCTTCACTGTACATCATTATAGTATTACGTTGCAATGATTGCGCAATGTGGTGGCAACTGCCTGTTGGTAGGTGGAATTGCAGGCAGAATTGCTGGACTGTGTCATTTCTTGGTGCCGATGATTGATACAAATTCCAGAATATTTCCAGCTATTTATCCATTCTTCCGAGGGATTGGAAAGCGGCAGGAAAAGCCTCTCTCGGAACCAGCACAATATGCATCTGTTACATGGCAGTGCACAGATTCGTAGCTCGTCTCCGACTCGTAGCTCGTCTCCGACTGACTATCAGTTCCACCTTTTCCACCTAGGCCAACCACAATTTGCGCGCGCTACACAGTTCCGTTCCCGAGGGGAACCACTACACCATTTACATACAAACTAACTAAGAACCCTAAGTGAGAATCAGCAATTTACATAACAGCAACCAAATACATTAAATAAAACAAAACATTTACACATATTGACATCTCTACAAAAAATTATTCACACAAAATTACAATTATATACAGTAAGTTTTGTTCCCTCCAAATGGGACAAAGATTTTAAATTGCAGATACACTACTTTGCATAGAATCAAATCAAAACACCAAAGTTTTTAACAAAGAAAAGAGTATACAATTTTGTGTTATCTATTCAATGAAAGACATTTACACGAGCTTACCGATGTAATATTAAATGAAAAAAAAGCAAAATAAATCAGTACAGCATTAGAGCTATGGTGTTACAACCTAAAACACAACTCCAGAATGAGATTTTCACTCTGCGGCGGAGTGTGCGCTGATATGAAACTTCCTGGCAGGTTAAAACTGTGTGCCGGACCGAGACTCGAACTCGGGACCTGTGAGGACGGGGCGTGAGTCGTGCTTGGGTAGCTCAGATGGTAGAGCACTAGCCCGCGAAAGGCAAAGGTCCCGAGTTCGAGTCTCGGTGCGGCACACAGTTTTAATCTGCCAGGAAGTTTTTTAAAACACAACTGATGGACAAGGATTTCGTGGCCACTCGTCACGCAGCCTCTCTTAATTACTGAGTAACTTTGGACAGCCATAAACTGTAGAAAGGTGAACACAGTCGAGGAAAGGTATGATCAGGAATAAGAACACGACCTCAGACACAGCCTTCACGTTTCAGTGCGCATATAAAACGAGAACATGTTTACGATCTTGTAGTCAGACGCGGGGCAGGACTGTGGAGGTGCTGGTTTTCCAGGGCACTAATTCCATGTTACGGAATGCAGACACCGAACACAGCGGTTAAGTCTGGAGGTCTAACGGTTAGTCAGAATAAGACATTAGTTGATAGTGCCCTCAAGCTACGGAGATACAGCATCTAATGGCCAGCGAGTCTGGGGCCACAAGGAGAGCAGCTGGCGCCGTGACATCGCAGATGTAGGGCTGGAGCTCTGTAGCGATAGGCGCCAGCACACGTCATTCTTGCAGCAGCACAGTCAAGCTGGCGATTACAGATGCTAATCTAATCGTTAGAACTGATCGCGATTCCTGAGAGCGACTCCTGAGGCGTGGCACGGCCATTAGATACCCAATCAAGTAAGTGACGGGTAGCCTTCTATTTGGCTGTTGTTTCAACTCTTACCCCGCGTAGCTTTGTTTTACCAGACTAAGGTAATACAGGGTGTATCAAAGAGAATTATCTGATTTCGCACGTCTATTTCTGAAAAATTCGGAGTAGGTATTAAAATCCATGGAGAAGAAATAAAAACCTTGAGGTTTGCCGATGACATTGTAATTCTGTCAGAGACAGCAAAGGACCTGGAAGAGCAGTTGAACGGAATGGACAGTGTCTTGAAAGGAGGATATAAGATGAACACCAACAAAAGCAAAACGAGGATAATGGAATGTAGTCGAATTAAGTCGGGTGATGCTGAGGGAATTAGATTAGGAAATGAGACACTTAAAGTAGTAAAGGAGTTTTGCTACTTGGGGAGCAAAATAACTGATGATGGTCGAAGTAGAGAGGATATAAAATGTAGACTGGCAATGGCAAGGAAAGCGTTTCTGAAGAAGAGAAATTTGTTAACATCGAGTATAGATTTAAGTGTCAGGAAGTCGTTTCTGAAAGTATTTGTATGGAGTGTAGCCATATATGGAAGTGAAACATGGACGGTAAATAGTTTGGACAAGAAGAGAATAGAAGCTTTCGAAATGTGGTGCTGCAGAAGAATGCTGACGATTAGATGGGTAGATCACATAACTAATGAGGAAGTATTGAATAGGATTGGGGAGAAGAGAAGTTTGTGGCGCAACTTGACCAGAAGAAGGGATCGGTTGGTAGGACATGTTCTGAGGCATCAAGGGATCACCAATTTAATATTGGAGGGCAGCGTGGAGGGTAAAAATCATAGGGGGAGACCAAGAGATGAATACACTAAGCAGATTCAGAAGGATGTAGGTTGCAGTAGGTACTGGGAGATGAAGAAGCTTGCACAGGATAGAGTAGCATGGAGAGCTGCATCAAACCAGTCTCAGGACTGAAGACCACAACAACAACAACATTTCTGAAACTAATAAGTATATACAATGAATTTTGTTTTTTGATGAATGGGAAACTCAAAAAAGCTTTTTTTCATATCTTTTCATAGGAGTTCAATATTCCCCCCCTTGAGATGCACGGCATATGTCACTGCGGTATTCAAATTGTTCCCACACTGCAGCGAGCATGTCTCGAGTTACAGCTTTTACAGCTGCTGTTACGCGATGTCTCAGTTCATTCATTATTGTTGGTAATGCACGCACATGAACAGTCTTTTATAAACCTCCACGAGAAATAATCACGTACAGTCAGGTCCGGTGACATTGGAGGCCAGTAACGTAAGGCTGAATCATTTGGTCCAGAGGGAACGACACACCGTTCTGTAATGCTTTGATTTAAAAATTGCAGCACTTCCAGATGCCAATCTGGCGGCGCCCCATACTGCCATACTGTTCGCAGCTGTTTTACAACTGTGGGAAAAGAAAGTTCTCAAGCATATCGAGACATGCGCTTCCTGTAACGGTGTTCTCGGCAAAGAAAAATGGACCGTACCACCTTTTCCCGTGAATCTGCACAGAACACATTAAATTTTGGAGAGAGTCTCCCGTGTTGTACAACTTCATATGGTTGTTCTGTACCCCATATTCTCACATAATGATGGTTCACCTTTCCAATTAAATGGAATGTTGCTTCGTCGCTAAACACTACGCGTGGAAGAAAACTGTATGCTCCATCTTGCCAAGAACGAAATTACAAAACTCCACAAGTTATTGAAACTTCCTGGCTGATTAAAACTGTGTGCCCGACCGAGACTCGAACTCGGGACCTTTGCCTTTCGCGGGCAAGTGCTCTACCATCTGAGCTACCGAAGCACGACTCACGCCCGGTCTCACAGCTCCGCAATATCCTTTCTTTCAGGAGTGCTAGTTCTGCAAGGTTCGCAGGAGAGCTTCTGTAAAGTTTGGAAGGTAGGAGACGAGATACTGGCAGAAGTAAAGCTGTGAGACCGGACGTGAGTCGTGCTTCGATAGCTCAGATGGTAGAGCACTTGCCCGCGAAAGGCAAAGGTCCTGAGATCGAGTCTCGGCCGGGCGCACAGTTTTAATCTGCCAGGAAGTTTCATATCAGCGCACACTCCGCTGCAGAGTGAAAATCTCATTCTGGTCCACAAGTTATTGTTTGTCACCTTGACGAATAGCTTGCGGGGGCATCTAGACCTGTCGAGCTGCACGGCGAACGGATTTCTGCAGACTCCTTGTGGAACTATGGCGGATGCGTTCGAGTCTTTGTCAGACACACGGGGACGGCCCGGCTATTTGCCTTACTACCTGTTGCCCGGAGTTGTTCATGCCACCGTCTAATGCTCTGTGAAGTACGATGATCCGCACCACACGTAGTTCGAAAGTCACGTTGAACAGTTATTACTCCCCCGCACTGCGCAAAACATACAACAGAAAACGCTGTGTTAAAGTTCAAACAAGTGAGCCCTCGGTCACAATTTTTTAGTCTTATTAACCAGGTTTCAACACTTCTAAGAGTATCTTCATCAGAATTTAAATGTTTAAAGGGGCCCGTAATTTATGGGAATTTTTTTTTATATTAAAGTGTAAGAACTGACTAACAATACAAGACATGTCACGTATAAAATAAATAACAGTCCAGAAGGGCTTTAGTAACAACTTTTTTAAAAAAAAAGAATGCATGAAGGCGAACCGATATGGGCTGCTCATATTTGTAAAGCCACAGGTAGCAACGGACTGAGGCGGCCGCGTTAACAAGTGCGGGCAGGTGAACATGACACCAAGGGTGCCATCTGGTAGCCGTAAATATAAGTAGGCTAGTTAACATTTAAAATACAGACAGCTGAATGTTAAAATGAACAGTATTTAGTACTTGAACTCACAGGCAAAGTTTTATATGACAACAGCAGACATCGTAACATTTTGCTTACGTAAAAGCATAGAAATAGAGTTTGAAAACTGAAAACTGATTAACAGTACGAAAAGAAGCAGTACTCACACGTCACGTATAATATAAATACAAAGCGGAACAGCTTTAGTCACAATTTAAAGTAAAATGTGTGGAAGGTGAGCCACTACGGGCTGCTCGCATATGTCGTGCTTCAGACTGAGGCGCCCGCGTTAACTAGTGCGGGCAGGTGAACATTGCACCGAGAGTGCCATCTAGTAGCCGCAAGTACAACTTCGCTACTTAACAGTCAAATGTAGACAGACAAATATTATGACGAACATTGTTCAGTACATGATGTAAAAGGCAATAATTTGTTTACCAGCGACAGCTAAAGTAACATTTTGTCTACATCAGAGCTTAGAAGTACAGTTCGAAGTATAAAAACATCACTATAGAAAATACAAAAAGGGCTGAATGACACAGTCTGTGGAAAACGATATAACATGAAATACAGCCAATGAACCATTTAAAAAATGAAAAATTGCAAGTGGCGTTAGATGGAAAAAACGTTTCGGTAACTGTACGAGGAGACCTGAAATTAAATGTCAAGCAACGGCTTTATATCGTTGAAGAAATTTTTATTGCGCAACTGCAGCTGCTCATTGAGAATGAGGTTATCAGTTCCAGAGAGATGTTTAAAAATCTCTAATTCTTCAAGAATATGTAATCTATGCCCTTTCTTTTCGGTGTGCAAAATGTTGATATCGTAAATAGCTTTAGGGGCGTGACCTGCAATCAGAAGATGGTCGGCAAAAGACGAATTTTGGGTGCTAATGCCATTTTTTCTTAAAAGGTGTTCTTTATATCTAATTGTGTAGGCACGTCCTGTTACGCGTTTATTAGGTTTCCTCAACCATAAACTAACGGATAAGAGAAGAGTACTTTCCCAAGAAGTTTTGGTATTATGTTAAATCAGCAAACAGATCGAAGCCATCTGTACAGATACTCTACGACCATGGTGGCAGCTAAACGGAAGATAGCACAGGAAATGCCAAAATAATAAACGCCATTATTCCAAACTATCTGAGAGAGGAAGATATGACTGTAGATCTCCTTTAAATCGGCGCACGAACGACAAAGAGGCTGATAAGAAAATAAGTGACCATGCGATAGAAATGAAACTGAAATCGATCAACAGAGCTTCTAGGTCTCTGGAAGAGGGATGTGTTACTCGCGATAGGAGGAAAGCACAATTCACACCCATTTTTAAGAAGGGTCGTCGAACACACGCAGAAAACTATAGGCCTGTATCTCTGACGTCGGTCAGTTGTAGAATTTTGGAACATGTTTTAAGGTCGCTTATTATGACTTTTCTGGAGACTGTTGAACCCTTCCTTGACGCCGGATATACGTGGTCTAGGAAGCCTGCCTTCTCGGATCGCTAGACAACACTCAAACAAGTCATATTTACGAGTTTTATTACGAAATGAACAATGAAAATACTTAACTTCGGCGATAACACGTAAGTTTTGCAAGCAAAGGGCGACAGGCAAATAAGAAATCTCTTCAGTCTGTACAATTCCTGAATCACTGGTCTTGAAGTGTTTAATGGTGATGCTGGTGTACAAGTGGGCCGTGACAGGTCGGCGCGGCGCTTATGTCCTCTTCCCATAGGCCGGTATTACACTATCAAATTTCTTTGTCAAAGATTTGATCAAAGATGTGATCAAATATTCCGTCAAATATATTTGACAAAGATCTTTGACGTAGCACTAGAAGGGGTATTACACTGTCATCAAATTTTTCGTCAAAGTTCAAGATGGCTGACAACAACTTGTTATTAACCGCAGCAGTTGTACGTACCCCAATTGCATTGTGTACACATGCGGAAAAGAAGTGGGGGAAAAAATGGAACCATACATACGCGGTTGACAGTCTTAAAAGTCCTGGGATTGCAACTTGATAATAAATTCAGTTGGGAGGAGCACATCCCAGAACTGCGGAAACGCGTTAACAAATCTGTTTGCAATTCGAGTGTTAGCAGACATAGGCAACATAAAAATGAAAAAGCTTGCATACTTTCATCCCATAATGTCATATGGTATAATATTTTGGGGTAAATCTTCAAGTCAAATAAAAGTTTTCAGAGTCCAAAAGCGTGTAATACGTATTATTTGTGGAGTAAATTCATGGACGTCCTGTAGAAACCTCTTCAAAGAACTGGGTATACTAACTATTGCCTCTCAGTATATTTACTCATTAATCAAATTTGTCGTAAATAATATATTTCTTTTTCCAACAAACAACTCAGTTCATACATACAATACCAGGAACAAAAATGATCTACACAAGGACTTAAAAGCACTTACTTTAGTTCAAAAAGAGGTCCACTACTCAGGAACACTCATCTTCAATAATTTGCCATCAAACATAAAAAATTTAGTTACAAATAAAGATCAGTTTAAAAGGAGCCTGAAAGACTTACTAGTGGCCAACTCCTACTCCACTGACGAACTTTTTAATAGAAACAAATGATGTATTGTATTTATTCATACTATTAGTATTGTTATTTCAGCTTAAAAAAATTGACATGTTCCACATCCACGAGGATCTCCTCAGCACGGATCTATGGAACGAAAAACTAATCTAATCTGGGTGAAGCCGTGGGTTTTACGACGTGACGATAAAAGCATTCAACAAAACTTGTTACGTGAGCTTACAGAGGAAGACGTCAAGTGGTACATCAATTACTTAAGAATGGATGAGCATATGTGCTCAGTGAAGTGTATCCTCATATCACAAAGCACAATATTCACTTAAGAACTGCTACATCTGCAGAAGACAGGCTCACTGTAACACTCCGATTCCTTGCTACAGGAGAGGGTTATGTTATGTTAGGTTACGTTAGGTTAGGTCAGGTCTCGTCTCCAATCTTCTTATTTTGTTTTTGTATTCATGGTGCCTCACGTTGTAAAGCGCATCATCAGCTTCATACATCTCTATTAATTTTGTAGTTGTCGGCACACACCAATTGTATTTACCGGCAATGTTTATAAAAACACTACAGACGACAGAACGCTGCAGCGATGCTAGCGCTCCATGTGGTAACATGTCACATTGCAGTGAACAGAAGACAAGCGATTTCTTCGATTAAATCTACAGCGAGGCCCTAGATTTGATCAAATATTGGACGACATTTGACAAAGTTCCTATTACACCATCAAATATCTTTGACAAAGATTTTGAACAGTGTGCGATTGGCTGGCTTCTTCTTCACAGACCTCTCTGCTCTCTCGTTTCCGACCGGCGTGCCGGCGCTTGACTTGACGCCGTAACAGAGACCGAAAATCTCCTGTGTACGAATGAACACGAATTCCGAAAAGAACGATGGTGTTAAACAGCTCGTTCTGTTTGTCCACGAGACACAGAAAGTAGCAGACAAGGGTGCCCTGTTAGATACCGTATTCCTTGCCTTCCGTAAGGAGTACGATAATCTTCCACACTGGCGCCTAGTAAACAAAATAGGAGCGTGCGAAATATTAGACCACCTATGTGACTGGACTGAAGAGTTTCAGCAAACAGAACACAGCACGTCATTCTGGTCAGAGAGAAGTCTTGAGACGTAAAAGTAACTTCAGGTGTACCCCAAGAACGTGACGCAGTTACATTATTTGCAATATATGTATGTGGTATTGTAGACAACGTCGGAAGTTCTATGAAGCTTTTCGCAGATGACACTGTTGTATACAGAGAAACTGCAACGCTACAAAATTGTAGCTATAGACCGGCGGATGATCGGCGCTTGGTGCAGCGAGTGGTTATGTGACCGTCAACATTAGCGAACGCAACGTATTGCGCATACACAGACAGAATGACCCATAATTATTGTGTTGTTGTTGTTGTGGTCTTCAGTCCTGAGACTGGTTTGATGCAGCTCTCCATGCTACTCTATCCTGTGCAAGCTTCTTCATCTCCCAGTACCTACTGCAACCTACATCCTTCTGAATCTGCTTAGTGTATTCATCTCTTGGTCTCCCCACACGATTTTTACCCTCCACGCTGCCCTCCAATTTTAAATTGGTGATCCCTTGATGCCTCAGAATATGTCCTACCAACCGATCCCTTCTTCTGGTCAAGTTGTGCCACAAACTTCTCTTCTCCCCAATCCTATTCAATACTTCCTCATTAGTTATGTGATATACCCATATCAATCTTCAGCATTCTTCTGTAGCACCACATTTCGAAAGCTTCTATTCTCTTCTAGTCCAAACTATTTACCGTCCATGTTTCACTTCCATACATGGCTACACTCCATACAAATACTTTCAGAAATGACTTCCTGACACTTAAATCTATACTCGATGTTAACAAATTTCTCTTCTTCAGAAACGCTTTCCTTGCCATTGCCAGTCTACATTTTATATCCTCTCTACTTCGACCATCATCAGTTATTTTGCTTCCCAAATAGCAAAACTCCTTTACTACTTTAAGTGTCTCATTTCCTAATCTAATTCCCTCAGCATCACCCGACTTAATTCGACTACATTCCATTATTCTCGTTTTGCTTTTGTTGATGTTCATCTTATATCCTCCTTTCAAGACACTGTCCATTCCGTTCAACTGCTCTTCCAGGTCCTTTGCTGTCTCTGACAGAATTACAATGTCATCGGCAAACCTCAAGGTTTTTATTTCTTCTCCATAGATTTTAATACCTACTCCGAATTTTTCTTTTGTTTCCTTTACTGCTTGCTCAATATACAGATTGAATAACATCGGGGAGAGGCTACAACCCTGTCTCACTCCCTTCCCAACCACTGCTTCCCTTTCATGTCCCTCGACTCTTATAACTGCCATCTGGTTTCTGTACAAATTGTAAATAGCCTTTCGCTCCCTGTATTTTACCCCTGCCACCTTTAGAATTTGAAAGAGAGTATTCCAGTCAACATTGTCAAAAGCTTTCTCTAAGTCTACAAATGCTAGAAACGTAGGTTTGCCTTTCCTTAATCTTTCTTCTAAGATACGTCGTAAGGTCAGTATTGCCTCACGTGTTCCAGTATTTCTACGGAATCCAAACTGATCCTCCCCGAGGTCGACTTCTACTAGTTTTTCCATTCGTCTGTAAAGAATTGTATGACTACACAATTTCGGAATAATCACTGGGAGCTGTTTCTTCCGTAAAATACCTAGAAAATGCGTACGGAGCAATTTAAAAGGGAGCGACCACACGAAACTAATCGCACGAAAGGGAGACGCCGCACAATCACCGCTCATTACGTCTTTCATGTGATGCCCAGTGTGATCAGACAGCGTCGCTTGTTTCCCCACTACAAGCAAAATTATTTTTAAACCCACATCGGCAAATGCGCTCTTACAGTACCTTCTGAAGTATTCTGAATGAATTTACAACATCTCTCTCCATAAATGAAAAACCAAATACTGTATAAGAAAATTATTGCCGGCACACAGCACGGCCTAAACTCATCTTATCCACCACGCGATACAATTCGACTCTCTCTCTCTCTCTCTCTCTCTCTCTCCAAGACTACACTTGTCTTACAAGTAAAGGTTCTACTAACAATCTCTCGCAACTTAACCTCTTTGGAAGAGATGTTGCCCACTATTACTTAGATGCTATTGAAGCTTTATTGGCCGGCCGGTGTGGCCGTGCGGTTCTAGGCGATTCAGTCTGGAACCGCGTGACCGCTACGGTCGCAGGTTCGAATCCTGCCTCGGGCATGGATGTGTGTGATGTCCTTAGGTTAGTTAGGTTTAATTAGTTCTAGGTTCTAGGCGACTGATGACCTCAGAAGTTAAATCGCATAGTGCTCAGAGCCATTTGAACCATTTGAAGCTTTATTTTTCCGCGTGACATCCAAAATATTGCCAAAATTACAATTTTCTGTATAAAACAAAACCCTTAGAATATGTTATATCAACATTAGCTGAAATATTAAATAGCTTTCAATGTATTTTAGTCGAAGCTATTTTCTTGTTTAGGTCCGAGGAATCTGCCTCGCAAGCTAGTCCAAATAGTTTCAGAGCTACTTTCTTTATTAGTGTAGTTATTATTGTACAGTATGACACTGCAGACTTTGAGCCCAAAAGGCAAAGACAACAGAGAGTAAACAGCTAAACAGCATTGCTTTTCAAATATGTGGTACGATCGATAGAGAGTACTATATTAAAATGTCACGAAATTGAGGAAGTAACTACGAGGGTCACTTCAAAAGAAATGCACACTAGTTTTTAAAAAATCCATCTTTTACTCTACATGTTTGAAAGTTTACAGTGTGTAGATACATCCTTTAGGAACAATATTTTCATTTCTACACATAATTTCCATCCCTCTCAACTGCCTT
Source organism: Schistocerca cancellata (assembly GCF_023864275.1). NCBI lineage: Eukaryota > Metazoa > Arthropoda > Insecta > Orthoptera > Acrididae > Schistocerca > Schistocerca cancellata. The sequence continues at coordinate 715,960,730 of NC_064631.1, read as the reverse complement.
ACGCCGTCTTGGAACCAGCGCCTGTATACCCGCACTGTAAAATTCTGGACCAACCTGTTGGAGCCACTGTTTGGCAGCGTGCACAAGGGAGTCGTTATCTTCAAACCTTGTTCCACGGAGAGAGTCTTTCAGTTTCCCAATGCGATGATAGACGCATGGAGTCAGGTCAGGACTGTAAAGCGGGTGTTTCAGTGTTGTCCACCCGAGTTTTGTGATCGCTTCCATAGTTGCTTGACTGACATGTGACCGTGCATTGTCGTGCAACAGCAAAACATCCTGCTTTTGCCGATGTGGTCGAACACGACTCAGTCGAGCTTGAAGTTTCTTCAGTGTCGTCACATATGCATCAGAATTTATGGTGGTTCCACTTGGCATGATGTCCACAAGCAAGAGTCCTTCGGAATCGAAATACACCGTAACCATAACTTTTCCAGCAGAAGGTGTGGTTTTGAATTTTTTTTCTTGGGTGAATTTGCATGATGCCACTGCATTGATTGCCTGTTCCTCTTCGTCTCTGGTGAAATATGATGGACCATGTTTCATCACCTGTCACTATTCTTTCAAGAATTTCATCTGCACCATTCTCGTACTGTTCCAAAAGTTCGCTGCACACCGTTTTTCTTGTTTCTTTGTGAGCCACTGTCAACATCCTGGGAACCCACCTGGCACAAACCTTTTTTAACGGCAACACTTCTGCAAACACTTCCTTCCCCTATGCCGACGTAACGTGACAATTCGTTCACTGTGATGCGTCTGTCAGCAGTCACCAATTCGTTAACTCTCTGCACATTGTCTGGAGTGTGTGCAGTACGACGCCTGCCGCTGCGAGAACAATCCTCAATACTGCCGTGTCCGCTTTCATCACGTAACCTGCTTGCCCACCGACTAACCGGACTGCGATCGACAGCAGCATCTCCATACATGTTTTTCATCCTCTTGTGGATGTTTCCCACTGTCTCGTTTTCACAGCACTGGAATTCTATGACAGCACAGTGTTTCTGACGAACGTCAGGTGTAGCGGCCATCTTGAAGACGTGCTGTGACGGCGCCACTCACGGGAACAGGTTGAACTAAGTTTGAAAACAAGCGGGAAGGATGTATCTACACACTGTAAAACTTTCACACATGCAGAATGAAAACTGTATTTTTACAAAAATAGTGTGCATCTCTTTTGGAGTGACCCTCGTCAAAAAAGTGAGGGACGGAGGCACGAAAAGCAGGAGAAGGAGAGGAGGAGGAAGACGTTTGTAGAAGCAACAGAGGTGGAGGGAAGAGGGAAGAAACCGTATTGCCCAGCTGAAGGCCGTTGCGAGGGGAAGTGCCCTAGCGGAGTGGCCCTCATCAGCTGCTACGCGCCTGTGTGGTTCGCATAGCTCAGAGCCCCGCCGTATCGTTGTGCCTAATTCACGCCCCCCCCCCCCCCCCCTCCTCACGCCAGGCTTGTCGCATTGCATTATGCACGCCTATTGCTCGTTAACGCCCCACCGCACAGCGATAACCTATGCGTTCCTCGGACACGTCTATTCAGGATGCAAACCGACAATAAGCGGAACGTACGTTTATTACCCGCCATGAGGCTGAGGCGTATGGAAACGCTCGCTAATGGCGCATGATTCCTACTCTAAAAATGCAAACGACTCAACCGCAACGCAAAATAGCCTTTTTCAGGCTTCGACGTCAGTTGAATCGGAAAACATTCGTGACGTGTTGCTTTGCCTCATCGTTACTCGTTTCGGCTTAATCTTACGCATCACTTTTAATCTACACCTGTTAAGTAGGCTGATGAATTTATGTAGGCGAAATTTCTGACGTACGCAGGAGATTTTGACGTTGACGGCTGTTGAAAAATGATACCGGCTTCATTTTTTAATGCAACAATGTATTCGTACTTTTTTCTGTGGAACTGGAAAGAGCTTTCGAAGAGACCCCTCAACGTAATAACGTATGAAATGCCGGCCGGTGTGGCCGAGCGGTTCTAGGCGCTACAGTCTCGATTCGCGCGATCTCTACGGTCGCAGGTTCGAATCCTGTCTCGAGCATTGGTGTGTGTGACGTCGTTGGGTTAGTTAGGTTTAAGTAGTTCTAGGGGGCTGTGTAAGTAAGCTGTTTAGGTTTTTATACAAATACTTTCAGAAATGACTTCCTGACACTTAAATCTATACTCGATGTTAACAAATTTCTCTTCTTCAGAAACGCTTTCCTTGCCATTGCCAGTCTACATTTTATATCCTCTCTACTTCGACCATCATCAGTTATTTTGCTCCCCAAATAGCAAAACTCCTTTACTACTTTAAGTGTCTCATTTCCTAATCTAATTCCTGGAGCATCACCCGACTTAATTCGACTACATTCCATTATCCTCGTTTTGCTTTTGTTGATGTTCATCTCATATCCTCGTTTCAAGACGCTATCCATTCCATTCAACTGCTCTTCCAAGTCCTTTGCTGTCTCTGACAGAATTACAATGTCATCAGCGAATCTCAAAGTTTTTATTTCTTCTCCATGGATTTTAATACCTACTCCGAATTTTTCTTTTGTTTCCTTTACTGCTTGCTCAATATACAGATTGAATAACATCGAGGAGAGGCTACAACCCTGTCTTACTCCTCTCCCAATAACTGCTTCCCTTTTATGTCCCTCGACTCTTATAAGTGCCATCTAGTTTCTGTACAAATTGTAAATAGCCTTTCGCTCCCTGTATTTTACCCCTGCCACCTTTAGAATTTGAAAGAGAGTATTACAGTCAACGTTGTCAAAAGTTTTCTCTAACTCTACAAATGCTAGAAACGTAGGTTTGCCTTTCCTTAATCTAGCTTCTAAGATAAGTCATAAGGTCAGTATTGCCTCACGTGTTCCAGTATTTCTACGGAATCCAAACTGATCTTCCCCGAGGTCGGCGTCTACTAGTTTCTCCATTCGTCTGTAAAGAATTCGTGTTAGTAATTTGTAGCTGTGGCTTATTAAACTAATTGTTCGGTAATTTTAACATCTGTCAACACCTGCTTTCTTTGGGATTGGAATTATTACATTCTTCTTGAAGTCTGAGGGTATATCGCCTGTTTCATACATCTGGCTCACCAGATGCTAGAGGAACTGATTATATATATATACTAAAAGGTATCAGATAGATTATATAATGGTAAGACAGAGATTTAGGAACCAGGTTTTAAATTGTAACACATTTCCAGGGGCAGATGTGGACTCTGACCACAATCTATTGGCTATGAACTGCAGATTAAAATAGAAGAAACTGCAAAAAGGTGGGACTTTAAAGAGATGGGACCCGGATAAGCTGACTAAACCAGAGGTTGTACAGAGTTTCAGGGAGAGCATAAGGGAACAATTGACAGGAATGGGGGAAAGAAATACAGTAGAAGAAGAATGGGTAGCACTGAGGGATGAAGTAGTGGAGACAGCAGAGGATCAAGTAGGTAAATCCTTGGGTAACAGAAGAAATATTGAATTTAATTGATGAAAGGAGAAAATATAAAAATGCAGTAAATGAAGCAGGCAAAAAGGGATACAAACGTCTCAAAAATGGGATCGACAGGAAGTGCAAAATGGCTAAGCAGGGATGGCTAGAGGACAAATGTAAGGATGTAGAGGCTTATCTCATTAGGGGTAAGATAGATACTGCCTACAGGAAAATTAGATAGACCTTTGGAGAAAAGAGAACCACTTGTATGAATATCAAGAGCTCAGATGGAAACCCAGTTCTAACCAAAGAAGAGAAAGCAGAAAGATGGAAGGAGTATATAGAGGGTCTATACAAGGGCGATGTACTTGAGGACAATATTATAGAAATGGAAGAGAATGTAGATGAAGATGAAATGGGAGATGCGATACTGCGTGAAGAGTTTGACAGAGCATTGAAAGACCTGAGCCGAAACAAGGCCCCGGGAGTAGACAACATTCCATTAGAACTACTGGCGGCCTTGGGAGAGCCAGTCCTGAGAAAACTTTACCATCTGGTGAGGAAGACGTATGAGACAGGCGAAGTACCCTCAGACTTCAAGAAGACAGCAGGTGTTGAAAGATGTGAAAATTACCGAACTATCAGTTTAATAAGTCACAGCTGCAAAATACTAACGCGAATTCTGTACAGACGAATGGAAAAACTGGTAGAAGCGGACCTCAGGAAAGATCAGTCTGGATCCCGTAGAAATATTGGAACACGTGAGGCAATACTGACCTTACGACTTATCTTAGAAGAAAGATTAAGGAACGGCAAACCTACGTTTCTAGCATTTGTAGACTTAGAGAAAGCTTTTGGCAATGTTGACTGGAATACTCTCTTCCAAATTCTAAAGGTGGCAGGGGTAAAATACAGGGAGCGAAAGGCTATTTACAATTTGTACAGAAACCAGATGGCAGTTAGAAGAGTCGAGGGACATGAAAGGGAAGCAGTGGTTGGGGAGGGAGTGAGACAGGGTTGTAGCCTCTCCCCAATGTTATTCAATCTTTATATTGAGCAAGCAGTAAAGGAAACAAAAAAGAAAAATATGGAGTAGGTATTAAAATCCATGGAGAAGAAATAAAAACTTTGAGGTTCGCCGATGACATTGTAATTCTATCAGAGACAGCAAAGGACTTGGAAGAGCAGTTGAACGGAATGGACATTGTCTTGAAAGGAGGATATAAGATGAACATCAACAAAAGCAAAACGAGAATAATGGAATGTGATGCTGAGGGAATTGGATTAGGAAATGAGACACTTAAAGTAGTAAAGGAGTTTTGCTATTTGGGGAGCAAAATAACTGATGATGGTCGAAGTAGAGAGGACATAAAATGTAGACTGGCAATGGCAAGGAAAGCGTTTCTGAAGAAGAGAAATTTGTTAACATCGAGTATAGATTTAAGTGTCAGGAAGTCGTTTCTGAAAGTATTTGTATGGAGTGTAGCCATGTATGGAAGTGAAACATGGACGATAAATAGTTTGGACAGGAAGAGAATAGAAGCTTTCGAAATGTGGTGCTACAGAAGAATGCTGAAGATTAGATGGGTAGATCACATAACTAATAAGGAGGAATTGAATAGATTTGGGGAGGAGTTTGTGGCACAACTTGACGAGAAGAAGGGACCGGTTGGTAGGACATTTTCTGAGGTATCAAGGGATCACAAGTTTAGCATTGGAGGGCAGCGTGGAGGGTAAAATTCGTAGAGGGAGACCAAGAGATGAATACGCTAAGCAGATTCAGAAGGATGTAGGTTGCAGTAGGTACTGGGAGATGAAGAAACTTGCACAGGTTAGGGTGGCATGGAGAGCTGCATCAAACCAGTCTCAGGACTGAAGACCACAACAACATATATAATTTTTGAGCACTATTAAGGCAAATACGTTGTTTGTTCTCTATCAAAAACTTTCATTTACTAACTATGCCTATCAGTAGTAGTTACTGCCTTCAGTAGTTAGAATCCTTTATTTAGCTGGCAGTATTGGCGTTCGCTGTATTGCAGTAGTTGTAGTAACGAAGATTTTTGTGAGGTAAGTGATTCATGAAAGGTATAGGTTATTGTTAGTCAGGGCCATTATTTTGTAGGGATTTTTGAAAGTCAGAATGCATTGCGCAAAAAAATATTATGTGTCAGTTTAGTAATGATCAGAATAAGTAAAGAGAGTAATGTCTGAGTGCGTTCAGTTTTGGTCAGCTGTTTGAAAATCAAATAACGTAGAGGTTTATCAGCACAGTAATTCACTAATTTTTCTAAGGGGATGTTTCAAGGCGCTACAGTCTAGAACCGCGCGACCGCTAGGGTTGGAGGTTCGAATCCTGCCTTGGGCATGGCTGTGTGTGATGTCCTTAGGTTAGTTAGGTTTAAGTAGTTCTAAGTTCTAGGGGACTTATGACTCCAGAAGTTAAGTCTCATAGTGCTCAGTGCCATTTGAACCATTTGAACGTACAAAATGTAAGCAAACAGCAAGAAGATGACAGCATTGCAAACCACTGACCCCCACTCGGCAGCAAAGGTCCCAAAAAGGCGGTCATAATGTAATACCTGTATAAGCTGAAACTAATCTGCATTAGTAACTGATATGAAACCAAAATAAAAGGCGCGAGCGTATTAACTGAACACTACAGATTAACACATTTGTATATCACGAAACATTCCACTTGGCACGTACGAGGAACGGAAACACCATCACTCTGAAACGACAACCCAGAGTATTCCTGATTATATTTGTTAAATAAGAGTCATCTGATCATGGAAGTAGTAATAGTAGGAATTAGGAAGTCGATTTCACAATTACAAAACTTTTATTCAGTTTTAAAAGAACTCCGTCTTCAAGCCACGAGTGGGCTACCGGGACCATCTGACCGCCATGTCATCCTTAGAGGAGGATGCGGATAGGAGGGGGCATGGGGCCAGCACACCGCTCTCCCGGTCGTTATGATGGTATTCTAGACCGAAGCCGCTACTATTCGGTCGAGTAGCTCCTCAATTGGCACCACGAGGCTGAGTGCACCCCGAAAAATGGCAACAGCGCATGGCGGCTGGATGGTCACCCATCCAAGTGCCGACCACGCCCAACAGCGCTTAACTTCGGTGATCTCACGCGAACCGGTGTATCCACCGCGGCAAGGCCGTTGCCATTCAGTTTTAAAAACGAACATGAAATCATCTTGCTACTTTATTCTTAAAACACTGAAAAACTCTCGCGAAAAACTGAAGCTAATTATGTGGGGTTTTGAAAGAAATCGTTAGGAATACTGAAAGAAGAAAGAAACTCCTCAGAGTTCCGCATGTGGTCAACTCGCATTTTCAAATACATCCAATGAACTCTGGATTCCAGATGCACGCACAAGCAGTTAAATGCAAGCTGCTCAGAATACGGACTCTGAAATATTAAACTACCACCACATTATAGCAGCGAAAAGGGACACTAACGTCTTGAAAAGCCGTACGGTGACGCCCGTAAACTATGCTGGACGAATTTAATGAATTTTGGAGCCCCCTCCGCCTGTCCTTGTCACAGGAGTAACATAAACAGCAATTCTGAAATTATTTATATACTTCTACATGAAATTTTTTTTCATAAAATTAAAAATAAACATAATAGAAAATTTGCAGAACATAACAAATCAAGCGATTGACACAAAATTTAATCGTCTTGTCTCCATGGGCATAGAAATTATTCTTTTATACATTGACGGAAAAAAATCGCAACACCGAAAAATAATTAATGTAGAGTTACGAAATTTCGAGAATACATTTGTCTAGGCAACATATTCAGGTGGTTGACACTGCAAGACCATAGGTTACAGCAAACGCGAGAAAAGCCATTGCAAATGTGAAATGCTGGTCCATTCCTAACCGGCGAAACCGACAAAATTTTGAATCCAAACGTGCATGCATTGTGTCGTTCAGATGTCAGATGTCAGTTTGCGGCATGGAGTTCCATTCCTATTGCTTTTGGTCGGTCAATACAGGGACGGCTAATGTTGTTTGTGGATGACGCAAGAGTCCCATATGTGCTTGATTGGCGACAGATCTGGTAATCGAATGGCAAGACACATATAGACAGTCTGTTTAGCATGTTAGGTTACAAAAGTAGTATGTAGGCGAGCGTTATCCTGTTGGAAAACACCCCCTGGAATGCTGTTCATGAACGACAGCACAACAGATCGAATCACCAGACTGACGTACGAATTTGTGGTCACGTTGCGTGAAATAACGGCGAGAGTCTTGCTGCTGTAATACGAAACCGCACTTCAGGCCATAAGACCAGTTGTATGTGCTGTGTTTCTAGCACACAGGTAGGTTGGTTGCAGGCTCTCAACTGACCTCCTTCTAGTCAACACAAGACCATCATTGGCACCGAGGCAGAAACATATTTCCTCAGAAATATGAGTTCTCGCTTGACGTCACTGGAGTCGGAAATGGCGGTGGTTTGGGGTCGGTGGAATGCATGCTACATGGAGTCTGGTCCGAAGCTGCCCTTAGGGTAACCGGTTTGTAACAGTTGTATCACTGTGGCACCAACTGCTGCTCTAATTGCTGCTGCACATGCAGTACGATACGCCAGAGCCATATACCGAACATGATGCCCCCCCCCCCCCCTCGGTACTGCCACGGGACCGTAAGGAACCCGTGTAACCTCCCCCTCACTTATCAACCTTAATGACAGTGAAAAATTAAACTGCATGTACCTAATGGAAATTTGGGAAAAGCAATCGTCACCGAGGTTAATTTGTCGCTAAAGAGGGAGGAAAGGGTTACATCTAAATGAAAGGAAAACTGCTAATGAAACTGGTGGAAATTAATTTTCAAAAGGGGTAAAGTTAATAAAGAATGTAAATGTGCGGCCATTACGTTAACAATCAACTAGCGGTAATGAGATATTTGAGATTTGGGGGAAATTACGGTCGCCAGTCCTAAGGACAATTACTATAGTAACTGAAAAAAGAAAGATTATTACACATATAATTAGCACTAGAAGCGTGGCAACTGAAGGTTGACAAGTGTAGTGTGAAAACTGAAAGTTTGTCAGAAGTAATAAATTTCGCTACACTCTGACTTAATTTAGCAAAAGAATTAATAAAACCGGAAAATCGAAACTTAATTTAGTGACTGAAGTTAATAGTGAGCTTTCTTTCTGAAGCACATCGAAATACAGTAAAATACGGCTAGTCTTGGACTACCTCAACAATCATTTCAAAAGCTACTTGAATCTACGCAATTTATAAATAAGAGATTTAACTTTGAACTTGAATTAAATGATTCTGAACAATTAACAATAGTAAAATTTAGTACGTACCAAGCTGAGCTGCAGTCACAGGTAAGCTAAAATACGGTAACAAAACTAGCACTCTTAATTTGTGCTTGTGAAATCTAAATATTGTAGCCAGCTTTGAATACTGTAACTGAACTTTGAAATTAAAGCTGTGAAATCAAATAATGCTGGCGTTTGAATTTCAACGACACTCGGGTTCATTCCGGAAAAGGAAGGGACCCTGCTTGGTAATGCAATTGGGACAATGAGCAACAAATGTTCATGCTAAGTTGCTGTAATTTTGTGATGCAACAATTTTAAAAGTTTGAAAAGCTGAGGTCTGCCATACAGTTCTAAGCTGTTACGTGCTTCCAGTCTTCCTTGTCGGTTGATTGAAGGTTTTAAGCCGTCGATCGAGGAGATGGCGACAGTCACTCATTGTCGGCCGTCGCTGTTGCAGAAGCTGGATGTTGGTGCGCCTTCTTCTCGACACGGTCACCAGACGAAACGGGCTCTTGATGTGCGCCAGCTAATGCTTCCCGTCCGCGACACCATGTCAGAAACTATCATCGCAAGTCGAGCGCAATTACATGCTGCCAAACCCCGAAAGCGCGGCAACTCGCGTGAGCGTCACACAACACACCTGCTCCACTGCCCACCCCAGCCAGGCTCTCTCTGCCCGCGCTCCACGCGGCAGAGTTAACACTACCAAAGATCATACACACTTTGATTCTTCACACGACCTATCGATGTAATCGTTCGATAGCAGTTTTCCCTAGGCAATACCCAGCGTAAAAATACAAATAATATTTACGAAACAAACCAATTATACATCGACATAAATGCATAAATATATATACAAATAGTAAAACAATTACAATATGTAAAGACACAGAAATGTTATATATTCAGGTAACAAATATAAGGAAAAAAATTATAGTACAATAGATGGAAATGGGAAGATATGCATGCGGCGTTACACCCGGTCCACTTGCGAATGCACATTTTCGTGACCACCACTCGCAGCAATCATGAACAGTGGCTACATACCTGCCAAATCTTTCTGCAACATCGTCTTTCTTCAACATCCAGCTTCTCGCAGCCGTATTACGCGACCTCGCTCAGACATCTCTTTGTCGCCTTAAAGACATTCTTGACTAACGTCAACCGACTACGCCCAGTCTAAAACGTAAATAACGCTCGCGACTGTTACAGCGTGTATTTAAAGCAAGCCTGATTTACATTCTCACAGTGGTGATACTAGCACCATTCTTATGCGACTGTCACGAAATTTGAATAGATTTCCTCTTTCAGATGTAGAAACACGCCCGCCAACTTCAGTTTATGTCGCATAACTCCTTCTTGGCGCTGCTATTTTTTTCCCGTCAGTGTATTATTTATGACTGGCACAGCAGTCACTTCTTTCTCGATTTAGATAATTTTAGGAACATTCCATGTGTCCAACCATACAGAGTCGCCATCGTTTATCAAACCAAGAACTTCCCTGGCACGTCCAACTGCAGTGTTTTGACGACGAATCTTGGTGATGCCCAAAACCTCTTCTTGGATCTTATGTTCAAATGGTTCTGAGCAGTATCGGAATTAACTGCTGCGGTCATCAGTCCCCTAGAACTTAAAACTACTTAAACCTAACTAACCGAAGGACATCACACACATCCATGCCCGAGGCAGGATTAAAACCTGCGACCCAAGCGGTCGCGCGGTTCCAGACTGTAGCGCTTAGAACCGCTCGGCCACTCCGGCCTGCCGCATCTTATGTGATTGCATGTGTCGATCATTGGCTTCGTATGATGAAAAATATATACTACTGATGTCGCAAAAATCACTTAAATAAGTAAGCCTCTACACTGGGGCAATAGTCATCGTACGAAACTTGCTTCAGATGTGATGATGCTCGGAGATCGGAATATAGCCGTAGTAACATAACAGCAGAGCAAATTTACCTACTGTATCATCATTTTCTACGGATACATACAAATCTGAAGTCTGTTCAGTTAAAACAGGTGGTGACAAGAAACCTTCTCGTAGTAATCGCACAGGCTAGATCGTCACACAACGCAACACGCGAAACCTTACATTTTACAATTTGTATATATATATTAAAAAAAATATATTGTGATCCACGTACACGATTTGCGTAATAAGAAGCATAGTTTTTCAATGTTCTAGCCTAGTGGTCGTCAAACGTTTTGGCTTAAGAGCAAATATTGCCATTGTAAGGCGATATTTCGGGCCGCATACGAAAGAAGGGCGGGGTGAGGGAGGTGTTGGGGTATGGCAGAGGGGGGGGGGGGATGGAGTGTAAGGTGGACGCTCAAGGAGAAGTTCAATTTTCACCAAACAATGGTTATTGATACACATTTTGAATATAATACGGTATTACACCTAATACTGTAAGTGAAAAAGAAAATAAGATATTGGAACTACATATCGTTTTGCGGAGGATTACATAATGGCCAGTTTTCCGTTCGTAAGCGGGTACAGTGGCCGTTGCCATTGCAACGGGATCCCACGTTTGGTTTTCTGTTGTCCAGGCACATTTTCTAGGCATCTTCTCGCCCTAGTATCTGAAGGAATACCAAGCGGCTGTAGAAAACCGTTTCCAATCGAATTTTACGTATATTAGGCCGAATATAACAGAATAGAGGCTGTTGTAAATAATACAACTTAATTAATTAAAAATTCTCACAAAGGGATAGAACGGCGGTGTATAAAAGGGTTGGAAGTGCTTTTATCTGCTGTATTCTGCGTGATTTTTAGAAGTAACAAACTCCTATGGGAGTGACCAACTAGGCTACTTTTCCTAACGATTAGTGTGGCCAATTTTCCCGACTGGACTCCATGTCGGCATTTGTGATCCACAGGAGAAACAATAAAACTGAAATAAATAACACGGAACTGCATCTGTAGGCCAAAAGACATTATTTAAACATCGATATGGGTTGCGTTGTTTGGGGGAAGAGACCAAACTGCGAGGTCATAGGTCTCATCGCATTGGGGAACCATCCCGGCATTTGCCTGGAGGGAAATCACGGAAAACCTATTTCAGGATGGCCGGACGCGGGATTGAACCGTCGTCCTCCCGAATGCGGCATCGATATGCAAGATATTACTTTCCATACAAGTGAGTAACAAAGAAGAATTTAAACGACTTATCTTAAATCAAACAATTCAAAAACAAAGAAAGTTTCTACTAAAAAATAACGGAACGAGCTTCCTCTGTTAGTCTCACTGACAATAGTGACGATGTATATTAGAACCAGTCCGACCACTTTTTGGCAAGAAACAGGAAGAAATATGCAGTGGCCGTTTTTTCCGTCCTGGCGACTCTACCAAACGTTACTCTACAGTCCTGCTACCTGTATTAACAATATGTTGCAAGAATTTGTAACAGTAACTGCAATATGAGACACGATCGCAAATATTTTCTAAATGTTTTGAATACATTTTTCTTATACTAATTGCATTGTATGATAACAGCCTTAATTTACTTGTCGCAAACATATACCTCATTTGAAGATGATCGTCTCTAGAATGCACATTCAAGAATCCATGTTACTTCTGATTGACATTTATACCGTAGCAGCTCGTGTCAGCATTGTAAGAAAAAGCAATACATTATTGCCCCCCCCCCCCGCCCCTCACTTCTGTTTACCACGCAGACACCGCGCTACATACCACACTGCCCTAAGGTAAGCTGCAAACTGTACTTAGTTCATGGCCGGATTCAACAACGTAAATTAAAATGAAGCGTATCTTAAAATACTACTGTCTCTATCTATGTGTTTTTGTTTGTTACTGAGCAAGAAAGATACACTCTTAAGAAACTCCTACAGTTAGTTCATGTTTTTGTATTCTGCTTTTTTTATATTTGCTACTGTGGGCCGCAGTTTGACGATCACCGTCCTAGCGTGTACGATATCGAGTCTGGTATCTGTTGGCGAAACGTATTCGGCAACCACAGGAAAATAGTCAGTGACCAGGTAGCTCCAAATATTACCCAACACGATGCCTGCACTCTCAGAGTTCCGTTTTTCTAGCTCCCAAGTCAATAGTTCGATTACTAGAATCAAGTTGTGAACCGAAATTGTCATGTTTTATTACGACAGCAGTAAGTTCGGTACTAATGGCCACCATTCGTCGCTCGACACTGTTTAAAGCATTCCGGCCTGGATCATGTGTGGCAATGTGAATAGCATGTAAGTCAAAATACCTAAAATTTTGTACAGCTGAATGTATAATTCGCTCGTATCGTGGATTTTCGTTCACCGAAAGTAAAAATAAACATGGATTTTACAAAACTTTCACGAGCTCACATTAAGTTATCAAAAGCAGATAATTCACAAAGTTTATGTACTTCTGTGGCATAAGTCTTTACTTTTGAAACGTCCTCTTAGAACAATTAGACAAGACTGTGCTTAACCTGACACACAATATTTTTAGCGCAACGCAATCTGACTTTCAGAAATCCCTACAAAAGAATGGCCCTGACTAACATTAAGCTATACCTTTCACAAATCACTTACCTCACAATAATCTTCGTTACTCGAACTACTGCAATACAGCGAGCGCCACTACTGCCAGCTAAATAAAAGATTCAAACTACTGAAGACACTAACTACTGATAGGCATAGTTAGCAAATGAAAAACTTTGATAGAGAACAAACAATGTATTTCCCTTAATAGTGTTGAAAAAGCATAACATACATAGCAGTTCATAATATCTATTCTGTACTCAAAAATCCGCCATCTCATTTCCCACATCCACCACCGCTGGCGGCTCACCTCCAACTGCGCAACGCTACACGCTGTTCACATCCAGCTGCCGCTGCCCAACACTGCAATGGCAGACAACAATGCAAACTAGCCACAGACTGCACACAGCACAGCCAGTGATTTTCATACAGAGCGCTACGTAACGTTGCCAATAAGAAAACATAAACAGCCTACTTACACTTTATAGGAAAAATGTTTTCCACTGCGAATCGCTAGGGACGTAGGCCTAGACGGTATCACAGCCTCACGTTTCCCATAATCATCTTTCAGCATTGCTATGCTTACACAAATAGAAGGAATAAGTTTCTGTTTTTCAGAGGCAACGAGATTATGATCCGGTAATTTTACACAGTGCCATTAATACTGGTGCTTGAGTATTTTCTGCTGTAATAACTAACGAATTTTTAAAGGCACGTTTGCAGCATGGACGTTGATATATTGCAAAAACGTAGATATAAATTGAGAATATAAATAAAGAATTGCTTAAGATACTAATTGGTATAAGAGGTTGTATCGATTGTGGTGTGAAAACGCTGAAACAGTAGAATAATTACGCAGTTCAGTTGTCTTGCCGAGAAGATGGCACCTTTTTTGTTGTTGTAGCGGCCCAGATGGGACGCATGTCTGCCATCGGTGCAGATAATTACACTCCTGGAAATGGAAAAAAGAACACATTGACACCGGTGTGTCAGACCCACCATACTTGCTCCGGACACTGCGAGAGGGCTGTACAAGCAATGATCACACGCACGGCACAGCGGACACACCAGGAACCGCGGTGTTGGCCGTCGAATGGCGCTAGCTGCGCAGCATTTGTGCACCGCCGCCGTCAGTGTCAGCCAGTTTGCCGTGGCATACGGAGCTCCATCGCAGTCTTTAACACTGGTAGCATGCCGCGACAGCGTGGACGTGAACCGTATGTGCAGTTGACGGACTTTGAGCGAGGGCGTATAGTGGGTATGCGGGAGGCCGGGTGGACGTACCGCCGAATTGCTCAACACGTGGGGCGTGAGGTCTCCACAGTATATCGATGTTGTCGCCAGTGGTCGGCGGAAGGTACACGTGCCCGTCGACCTGGGACCGGACCGCAGCGACGCACGGATGCACGCCAAGACCGTAGGATCCTACGCAGTGCCGTAGGGGACCGCACCGCCACTTCCCAGCAAATTAGGGACACTGTTGCTCCTGGGGTATCGGCGAGGACCATTCGCAACCGTCTCCACGAAGCTGGGCTACGGTGCCGCACACCGTTAGGCCGTCTTCCGCTCACGCCCCAACATCGTGCAGCCCGCCTCCAGTGGTGTCGCGACAGGCGTGAATGGAGGGACGAATGGAGACGTGTCGTCTTCAGCGATGAGAGTCGCTTTTGCCTTGGTGCCAATGATGGTCGTATGCGTGTTTGGCGCCGTGCAGGTGAGCGCCACAATCAGGACTGCATACGACCGAGGCACACAGGGCCAACACCCGGCTTCATGGTGTGGGGAGCGATCTCCTACACTGGCCGTACACCACTGGTGATGGTCGAGGGGACACTGAATAGTGCACGGTACATCCAAACCGTCATCGAACCCATCGTTCTACCATTCCTAAACCGGCAAGGGAACTTGCTGTTCCAACAGGACAATGCACGTCCGCATGTATCCCGTGCCACCCAACGTGCTCTAGAAGGTGTAAGTCAACTACCCTGGCCAGCAAGATCTCCGGATCTGTCCCCCATTGAGCATGTTTGGGACTGGATGAAGCGTCGTCTCACGCGGTCTGCACGTCCAGCACGAACGCTGGTCCAACTGAGGCGCCAGGTGGAAATGGCATGGCAAGCCGTTCCACAGGACTACATCCAGCATCTCTACGATCGTCTCCATGGGAGAATAGCAGCCTGCATTGCTGCGAAAGGTGGATATACACTGTACTAGTGCCGACATTGTGCATGCTCTGTTGCCTGTGTCTATGTGCCTGTGGTTCTGTCAGTGTGATCATGTGATGTATCTGACCCCAGGAATGTGTCAATAAAGTTTCCCCTTCCTGGGACAATGAATTCACGGTGTTCTTATTTCAATTTCCAGGAGTGTATTTGGCACACCGCCATTATTACCATTTTACTGAGACGCAATGTCACTAGGCGTGTAATGTATGTATCAGTGTAATTTAATTTAGTACTATATTTTGTGAATGCAGTGATATTACAACGTATTTAATCTTGTGTTTCAATTATGTTGAAAGCTTTTGTTCCAGTTATGGCGAAACGTACCGGGTTACAAATCTTATGAATGGTCCAGCACGAGCCAATGTTATGAAATTATTGAATCTACGAAGTCCGATAAAGAAATATTTTCAGAAGAGTCATTCACGGTCAAACTTACAATGACAGACCTTACGCAAAAAGCCGTTGTCAAGTGCCAAGAGTTCGTATTAAGCACAATTAAAAATTCATACTCTGATCACATACTATTATTGTTATGGGTTATTATTTGTCTGTTGTCTGATATACTCAAACCAGACCGGAAAAGCCTATAAAAATGCACAGGTGCTCTGTCATCCATCGATATAACGAATACCTGCCCAGGGTCCATAATTGTTATGCTTTGCATGAAGCGTAGAGTCTGGTTTGCACGGTTTAGCAGCAACAGTTAAGACGTGTTTTTTCCTTCCTCGGTGTTGGTGGGTCTGGGATGGAGTCTTAAATGTAACCCTGACAGACTGATAATACAGCCTGTTTCACATTTTTCGGCTTTAAGTCGTCTAAAGTTCTGAAGCACATTATAATATCACGCAACGTTGATCATCAGTTGCGCCACCAAAACCTACAATCTCCTTTACGACTTAAAGTAAACCGGACTGATATTTTTCTTCTCTAGGCCGAGCAACAGTATCTCGAATTTTAAGAGCTGCTAATAAGTCGGAATTACTTTCATAAATTTCTAGAATTTAATATTTTTTAGAATCACAGCTTTTTTGTCGTTCTGCTGCGCTGATTTTTGTCTTTAATATGTTCTGCTTCTGTTGAATGTTTTTCCTTAATACTATTTTTTGGTTCATCTGTCGCCATGCCAGCATCGCGTGCTAACAGCAACCTATTAAGCTTAGATTCTAGTACTACAATTTTATTTCTAAAAGTGTCCTGACTAGGCGCTGATTTAGGTACTGTTTGAAGCAACTGGCTTCCATTTTATTGCATATTACTATCTTGAGTGTCTTCTGGTATGTTTTGTTTGTTTTCTTCCTGCAGTTAAAAGGAAAGATGTAAAATGCTAAGTATGGACATTTCCGCAATGTGTATACCGAATCACCCTGAACAAGCCATCTACACTATAGTGAAAACCGCAGTGAAATATGCCCTGTACCTTTCGAGATTACCTCCAACACACAGACAAATGAAAATCATATAAAAGTACACTACTGGCAATTTAAATTGCTGCACCAAGAAGATGACGTGCTACAGACGTGAAATTTAACCCACAGGAAGAAGATGCTGTGATATGCAAATGATTAGCTTTTCAGAGCATTCACACGAAGTTGGCTCCGGTGGCGACACCTACAACGTGCTGACATGAGGAAAGTTTCCAACCGATTTCTCGTACACAAACAGCAGTTGACCGGCGCTGCGTGGTGAAACATTGTTGTGATTCCTCGTGTAAGGAGGAGAAATGCATACCATCACGTTTCCGACTTTGATAAAGGTCGGATTGTAGCCTATCGCGATTGCGGTTTATCGTATCGCGACATTGCTACTCGCGCTGGTCGAGATCCAATGGCTGTTAGCAGAATATGGAATCGGTGGGTTCAGTAGGGTAATACGGAACGCCATGCTGGATCCCAACGGCCTCGTATCACTAGCAGTCGAGATGACAGGCATCTTATCCGCATGGCTGTAACGGATAGTGCAGCCACGTCTCGATCCCTGAGTGAACAGATGGGGACGTTTGCAAGACAACAACCATCTGCACGAACAGTTCGACGACGTTTGCAGCAGCATGGATTATCAACTCGGAGACCATAGCTGCGGTTACCCTTGACGCTGTATCACAGACAGGAGCGCCTCGATGGTGTACTCAGCGACGAACCTGGGTGCACGAATGGCAAAACGTCATTTTTTCGGATGAATCCAGGTTCTGTTTACAGCATCATGATGGTCGCATCCGTGTTTGGCGACATCGCCGTGAACGGACATTGGAAGCGTGTATTCGTCATCGCCATAGTGGCGTATCACCCGGCGTGATGGTGCGGAGTGCCATTGGTTACACGTCTCGGTCACCTCTTGTTCGCATTGACGGCACTTTGAAGAGTGGACGTTACATTTGAGATGTGTTACGACCCGTGGCTCTACCCTTCATTCGATCCCTGCGAAACGCTACATTTCAGCAGGATAATGCACGACCGCATGTTGCAGGTCCTGTACGGGCCTTTCTGGATACAGAAAATGTTCGACTGCTGCCCTGGCCAGCACATTCTCCAGATCTCTTACCAATTGAAAACGTCTGTTCAACGGTGGTCGAGCAACTGGCACGTCACAATACGCCAGTCACTACTCTTGATGAACTGTGGTATCGTGTTGAAGCTGCATGGGCATCTGTACCTGTACACGCCATCCAAGCTCTGTTTGACTCAATGCGCAGCCGTTATTACGGCCAGAGGTAATTGTTCTGGGTACTGATTTTTCAGGATCTATGCACCCAAATTGCGTGAAAATATAATCTCATGTCAGTTCTAGTATAATATATTTGTCCAATGAATACCAGTTTATCATTTGCATTTCTTCTTGGTGTAGCAATTTTAATGGCCAGTAGTGTAGAAATTATGATCAAAACATTCCAGTTTCGTTGCCTTTGTCTTAATAGTGTCGTTCACCTTGTCTAACACAGCATAGAAACACTTTTGACACATTCTGTAAAAATTCCGGAAACGATTTTGATACGTGTTCGTTTCTTTTATTTCGTCGAATATGCTATATTTCATCCCAGTGTTGAATCATATAGGATGTGCCCAATATCTTTTTAGCTGATGAACACTTACTTGTTGGAAACGGTCAAGTATAGCAATATCTTCATCGACAGTGCCACTTCAGCGTTCATCGCTCACGCCCCGTTTCGATCGGTAGTTCTGAAGCAATTCTTTGAATATCCTCATTTCACGCACATTACTGGACTAACTTTCATCGGGCAGGTTGCGAAAAACATTGGTGCTACCATCCTTTGGCGAAGTAAAGTACCATTTGGCTACTTCAGATGACGTGTCACGTCGCTGACAACAGCTGTTCGCGTTCGAGAGGCAATAAAGGAAGTAACTGTGGCAAGTGTGTTAAATTTCTGAATAGTGTTGCTTCTATCTTTCCTAGCTACATAAAGTAGTCTGTACGATGTTTTCAACATTTATAGCGCAGAATGTCCTTCTAGATATTTAGCGGTTTGCCCTTATTGCTGATGGTTACTCCTGTGTAACACTTGTACCGAAGACAAGTCGGTGTGCAGCATCCACGTGGCCACAACACTTTCAGGCCGCATCCCTAGCCCCGGGTTGCCCGCGGTCCAACATTCATTATGATGGTTATCGGGGCGGGTTCCCTTATACCCACAGCGTCCATAAAAAACGCCCCATGGCTGGCCGCCCCAGTGCGATTGTGTCCTCTTTACATCCTGCGTTCACCTTCATTCATCTGCAGCTTCAGTACCTACAGGGTGTTTAAAAAATGACCGGTATATTTGAAACGGCAATAAAAACTAAACGAGCAGCGATAGAAATACACCGTTTGTTGCAATATGCTTGGGACAACAGTACATTTTCAGGCGGACAAACTTTCGAAATTACAGTAGTTACAATTTTCAACAACAGATGGCGCTGCAAGTGATGTGAAAGATATAGAAGACAACGCAGTCTGTGGGTGCGCCATTCTGTACGTCGTCTTTCTGCTGTAAGCGTGTGCTGTTCACAACGTGCAAGTGTGCTGTAGACAACATGGTTTATTCCTTAGAACAGAGGATTATTCTGGTGTTGGAATTCCACCGCCTAGAACACAGTGTTGTTGCAACAAGACGAAGTTTTCAACGGAGGTTTAATGTAACCAAAGGACCGAAAAGCGATACGATAAAGGATCTGTTTGAAAAATTTCAACGGACTGGGAACGTGACGGATGAACGTGCCGGGAAGGTAGGGAGACCGCGTACGGCAACCACAGAGGGCAACGCGCAGCTAGTGCAGCAGGTGATCCGACAGCAGCCTCGGGTTTCCGTTCGCCGTGTTGCAGCTGCGGTCCAAATGACGCCAATGTCCACGTATCGTCTCATGCGCCAGAGTTTACACCTCTATCCGTACAAAATTCAAACGCGGCAACCCCTCGGCGCCGCTACCATTGCTGCACGAGAGACATTCGCTAACGATATAGTGCACAGGATTGATGACGGCGATATGCATGTGGGCAGCATTTGGTTTACTGACGAAGCTTATTTTTACCTGGACGGCTTCGTCAATAAACAGAACTGGCGCGTATGGGGAATCGAAAAGCCCCATGTTGCAGTCCCATCGTCCCTGCATCCTCAAAAAGTACTGGTCTGGGCCGCCATTTCTTCCAAAGGAATCATTGGCCCATTTTTCAGATCCGAAACGATTACTGCATCACGCTATCTGGACATTCTTCGTGAATTTGTGGCGGTACAAACTGCCTTAGACGACACTACGAACACCTCGTGGTTTATGCAAGATGGTGCCCGGCCACATCGCACGGCCGAAGACTTTAATTTCCTGAATGAATATTTCGATGATCGTGTGATTGCTTTGGGCTATCCGAAACATACAGGAGGCGGCGTGGATTGGCCTCGCTATTCGCCAGACATGAACCCCTGTGACTTCTTTTTGTGGGGACACTTGAAAGACCAGGTGTACCGCCAGAATCCAGAAACAATTGAACAGCTGAAGCAGTACATCTCATCTGCATGTGAAGCCATTCCGCCAGACACGTTGTCAAAGGTTTCGGGTAATTTCATTCAGAGACTACGCCATGTTACTGCTACGCATGGTGGATATGTGGAAAATGTCGTACTATAGAGTTTCCCAGACCGCAGCGCCATCTGTTGTTGAAAATTGTAGCTACTGTAATTTCGAAAGTTTGTCCGCCTGAAAATGTACTATTGTCCCAAGCATATTGCAACAAACGGTGTATTTCTATCGCTGCTCGTTTAGTTTTTATTGCCGTTTCAAATATACCGGTCATTTTTGCAACACCCTGTATTAACACCGTTGATTTCCTTGCTAGAAAAGTGTTGTACGCGGGTTGTTAATAGAGTAACTCCTTCACGATATTACAAGTACAGATATTTCAAAAACTCTTACGGTGGTTGATAGAGCTCATTTCTTTCAGAGTAAGAAACTGAAACTCTGATTGCCACGTTCAGTGTCGAATACAGTCGTTCCATAGTTAAATTCTACGACGTTCGTTACTCTAAAACGCATTTAGGAGAAGGAAACTGGAATTTTTAGTAACATGTTGGAGAATTGTTTCCCTGTTTAAAACAATCAAGAGAGAAGGAAGAACTATCGTTCGTATTGTTACATTGAGTGCTGTTTTTCTGGGAGAACGCTGGGGGATGCGTACCCCTAAACTTTTTCGTCGACAAATTAATTTTCTTACATCTACATCTACATCTACATCCATACTCCGCAAACCACCTGACGGTGTGTGGCGGAGGGTACCTTGAGTACCTCTATCGGTTCTCCCTTCTATTCCAGTCTCGTATTGTTCGTGGAAAGAAGGATTGTCGGTATGCCTCTGTGTGGGCTCTAATCTCTCTGATTTTATCCTCATGGTCTCTTCGCGAGATATACGTAGGAGGGAGCAATATACTGCTTGACTCTTCGGTGAAGGTATGTTCTCGAAACTTTGACAAAAGCCCGTACCGAGCTACTGAGCGTCTCTCCTGCAGAGTCTTCCACTGGAGTTTATCTATCATCTCCGTAACGCTTTCGCGATTACTAAATGATCCTGTAACGAAGCGCGCTGCTCTCCGTTGGATCTTCTCTATCTCTTCTATCAACCCTATCTGGTACGGATCCCACACTGGTGAGCAGTATTCAAGCAGTGGGCGAACAAGCGTACTGTAACCTACTTCCTTTGTTTTCGGATGGCATTTCCTTAGGATTCTTCCAATGAATCTCAGTCTGGCATCTGCTTTACCGACGATCAACATTATATGATCATTCAATTTTAAATCACTCCTAATGCGTACTCCCAGATAATTTATGGTATTAACCGCTTCCAGTTGCTGACCTGCTATTTTGTAGCTAAATGATAAAGGATCTATCTTTCTGTGTATTCGCAGCACATTACACTTGTCTACATTGAAATTCAATTGCCATTCCCTGCACCATGCGTCAATTTGCTGCAGATCCTCCTGCATTTCAGTACAATTCTCCATTGTTACAACCTCTCGATACACCACAGCATCATCTGCAAAAAGCCTCAGTGAACTTCCGATGTCATCCACCAGGTCATTTATGTATATTGTGAATAGCAACGGTCCTATGACACTCCCCTGCGGCACACCTGAAATCACTCTTACTTCGGAAGACTTCTCTCCATTGAGAATGACATGCTGCGTCCTGTTATCTAGGAACTCCTCAATCCAATCACACAATTGGTCTGATAGTCCATATGCTCTTACTTTGTTCATTAAACGACTGTGGGGAACTGTATCGAACGCCTTGCAGAAGTCAAGAAACACGGCATCTACCTGTGAACCCGTGTCTATGGCCCTCTGAGTCTCGTGGACGAATAGCGCGAGCTGGGTTTCACATGATGTTGACAACTTAGAAGAGTGCCAAAGATTTATTTCACGGACGTAAATTTTTTATTTCATTTTTTCGTGTTGGTAATTGCAATACGAACGATACCAGTGCAGTTTTTGATGGGAAAAGCGATGTCATTGACTGTTTCAAGAATTTCGAAGCTGCGGCAACCGTTCTCGACAACTGAAACGCTGGCAGCCAGTTCGATAAGCATGCAGTGCCCTCGTCCGCTAGCTCAAACGCCGAGCTACCGATAGATAGCTATCTCTGAATGTGCGAAAGTTTGGACTCATCAAATTGGCCTGAGAAACCTGGAATAACATATGGTGAAACTAATATCAAAACTTTATGTTGTCTTTTTGCTCTTCCAGAGAGCGAAATATGTATAGGATTTCGGGAGTATTTGATGGAGAAGAAAATTCCAGCATCCGTCCTTCCTCTTCAGAATGCACTGAAGTGTGTTGCTATACCAACAATTGAATGTGAACGAGGGTTTTCCCAAATAAATGTGATCGTATCGCTAACAAGAGCTTCATTTCATCTTTCCACAGCCAGAAATCTGATGTTCATAAAGTTGGTTGGTCCACCACTGATGATGTTCTAGCCCATGGACTAGGTACGCTCTTGGTTCATGAGAGGCAGACATCTTGCTACTGATAGCAAGAGTAAAGTAAGAAGTTGTAAAGACTACAGCAACCATGAACTAAAGTCAGTTTGGAAACTGTTGTAATGCTATTAATGTAAGTTACACTATAGTTTTATACTTAAATAAATTTTCAGCTGTATTAAAATTTGGGTTAGTTAAAACACGGTATACCACCCATCATCTATGCCATTTCTGATGTCAAACAAGGTTACAAAAGATTTTTGTAGTGTAGTTTCTATTGTTGTTGATGATAAGTTGGATGATTTTCTCTGTATTGTGTCTCTTAGTGGTGTTTTATAGGTTAAAATGTGCCTTCGGTAATATTTCCTTATATTTTTTTTTGTATGTCGGAGGGCTGATTGGACTCACCTGTTTCATTTGAGGTGTATTATAGGTCAACTGAAGTGTTCAGGGGTTGATGGGAATCGCATGCTTGAATTGAAGTGATGTAAACTGAAGTGTTCGATACCACATTCTCTTGTGTGGGTGTTTCTCGGTATCGCATGCTTCATTTGAGCTGTAAAGTCAACTGAAGCGTCCGATACCATTCTTTTTTAATTCTACATGTTGATGACGTCATGACTAAAAGCAGAAGGGTGGTATCCAATGCTTCAGTTATAAGTAATTTTCGCTGCATTATATCCAATGCTGGAGTACCCTCAAACTTTTTTTTTTTAGAAAAAAAGCACTGGTTACATTTAAATAACATTTCTAGCGAAACTAAGGAAGAAATCTTTGCAGACGAAGCATAAACTCGTAGTGAGCAATGTTTAGGTAGCATATAGGCAACAAATCTCACAAAAGGGGAAAGAAGTCCAAGGAAAGGTTTGTAATTAAATTTAGCTGTTGAAAAGCTGTAGTGTGGGAATGGTTGACTATTTATAGTGGGAGTATGAAACTCAGATTCCAAGACATCATCACGAAAGAAAAGCACATGCAAAGAGAATAGTAAGTGATGTTTGACCGAGGTGGTTAGAATTAACTGAAGAAATTTGGAGAATTCTGGGACGCTTCTGCACGTGTGAATAACACACAAATTTTTACGTAGGTAGAGACAAATCGTGCGAATCCATTAAACTTGGGTGCAGTGGAAGGACTTCCTTGGTATAGGCTTGGACTTAATCAGGATGAAAAAGATTCCAAGACATCATCACGAAAGAACAGGACATGCAAAGAGAATAGTAAGTGATGTTTGACCGAAGTGGTTAGAAAAAAAGCACTGGTTACATTTAAGTAACATTTCTAGCGAAACCAAGGAAGAAATCTTTGCAGTCTGAAATCTCAGTCTCTGAACGAACGAAATGGTACAGTGGCTAAGGCACTGGCGCCCCATTCGGCAGGAGCGAGGCTTTATATCCCGTCTGACCATCCCCATGGGTTTTCTACGGATTCCTTAGATAAATTAAAGCGCAACTCAGAATGATTGCTTGCACAAAGACATGAAGAATGCCCTTCCCCACATTTTTCGTACGCGTACTAAGATTCATCCCTAACGACAACGACGTAGACGGGACGTTAATTTTTTTTTTTTTTTTTTTTTTTTTCATAGCCCATCCTGCGGCTTACGATGCGACTGCAATGTTCGAATTCAGTCTATGTCAGTGTAATTTATATCTACGTCTATACTTTGCAAACCACTTTTAGTGCATGGCATAGCGTACTCCTATTGTACCATTTATAAGATCTTCTTCCCTCTCTGTTCACGTACTCGTAAGGTGCGGAGGAAGAGCGACCACTTAAACGACTCGGCGCGCAGTTTTAATCAGTGTAGTCTTGTCTTCATGATTCCCACGAAAGCGATCTTCAAGTGTTTTCCAGCTTAGTTCTTTCAACATCTCTCTCACTAGTCAAACAAACCTGTGACCATTCGTCCTGCCCTTCGTGTACACGTTCATGATCCCCTGTTATTCCTATTTGGTACGGATCCAAAACACTTGAGCAATATTCTACGACAGGGAGCACGAGTGTTTTGCAAGCAGTCTTCTTTGTAGACAGATGTCTATTTCTCTAGTATTCTACCAGTAAACTGGTATCTGCCACCTGCTTTGCCTACACTTGACCCTAAACATTTTTACACGAAGGTGTTTACATGAGTTGACCGATTACAGCTGCGACTCGTAGGTTCAAATGGTTCAAATGGCTCTGAGCACTATGGGACTTAACATCTGAGGTTATCAGTCCCCTAGAACTTAGAACTACTTAAACCTAACTAACCTAAGGACATCACACACATCCATGCCCGAGGCAGGATTCGAACCTGTGACCGTAGCGGTCACGCGGTTCCAGACTGAAGCGCCTAGAACCGCTCGGCCACACCGGCTGGCGACTCGTAGGTATTGTAATCATGGGACAGTACCTTTTTTCTTCTCGTGAAATGCAAAATTTTGCAGTTATGAACTTTTGAAGCAAGGTGCCATTCTTTCTACCACTTCGAAATAATATCAAGATGAGAATAAATATTTGTAGAGCTTTTTTTTGTTGTTGAGCAATTGAAGGATGATTTCTGCCTGTCGCAAAGATGTCTGTTCCTCTCAAAGATAACGTAAGTAAACATTAAACAGAAACTAGAACGTGGAAAGATATTTCGCCTCTGACATCCAAAAAGATGATTCGGTAATACAACGCTTCGGTGTTCGATTTATCTTTTGGAAGTCAGTGTGCAGCATGGAGACAGTATAGGAAACTTGAGAGTATAGGAGTATCGTGTCCAGCAGTAATAGGAATGGCGAAGCAATGTGATGTTCAAACCTTTCGTGCTGACGACGACTTTACACGATGCGTGATCGCTTCCCGGACGTCCATGACGTAATACTAAACGTCTGCGCGAATTCCTAAGGGACCAAACTGCTGAAGTCATCGGTCCTTAGACTTACACACTACTTAAACTAACTTACGCCAAGATCAACACACACACACACACACACACACACACACACACACACACGCACACACACACACACACACACACACACACACACACACACACACACACACATTCCAGAGGGAGGACTCGAACCTCCAGCGGGAGGGGCCACGCAATCCGTGACATGGCGGCTCGAACCGCGCGGCCACTCCGCTCGGCATGACGTAAGGCTTCAGGATTCAAATGTTTCAAATGGCTCTGAGCACTATGCGACTTAACTTCTTAGGTCATCAGTCGCCTAGAACTTAGAACTAATTAAACCTAACTAACCTAAGGACGTCACACACATCCATACCCGAGGCAGGATTCGAACCTGCGACCGTAGCGGTCGCTCGGCTCCAGACTGAAGCGCCTAGACCCGCACGGCCACTCCGGCCGGCAAGGCTTCAGGACCACTTCTTTCTGCGTACAGCGCGGTCGCCGAAGGTTAAAGCCGATCATTGACAGCGCTACTAAATCACGCCCTGCGGAGCACAACCTCGGCGACTGGCGGAACGAATCTGTAATGGTTATCTAAATCGCGCTTTGACCGTCGTTGCGGATACTAAAAGAAACGGTTGGCTCCCGGCCTCGTTATGCTGGTAACGTGGGTTGGCCTCGCAGTGGAGTCTGTCTCGCCATCTGCGCGGGGCTGTAGTGAAACAGATCTTCTGCTGCTTGTTTCGACGCCTGGACAGCAAAGTTCTTCCTCGCCCCAACGCGTCAAGAGCACGAGTATTTACAGTCGCAAACGGGATGCGGAGAAGTTATAATTAGTTTTGATTCAGCGGTCCTTTCCGACTACAGAGAGAGAGAGAGCGGCCTGTTTGTGGCTGGGCAGACGTGGGGGGAAACTTTTCTCATTTCCTAGCCGCGGCGGCGAGCGCGACAAACGCACGGCGGCCGTATTCGTGTTTGCCTCCGGACTGCGGGTTCTGTCGCTTTGGCAGTCCATCCTGCAAACGGACGGCCACCAGATACCGCCTGTCACGATCGCTTAGACCAGCACCGCAAGCAGGAACCCTCATGTCGAACGCAGTTTCACAACACCTTGTTAGGAGTGTGTCAGAAGTCTCCATTACATCGAAAACAATATATCCAACTTGACGCTATTCTTTGCATTGTGTAAGCACTCAGATATCGATAGTAACAATCTAAGGGCGAAACATGGGTGCGCGAGTCTAAGCATTGTTGTGCGACGAGATTTGTCTGCGAGGATGGACGTGGTAGTTTCGGTCGAGAGCTCGGAGACAGAAGACGTGTCACGCTGCCCTCACGTCGGTGATGGCAGATCTTACCACAATCAAGGCCTGATTTCATTTATAAAGCCAGGAGAGGTTTAGATGGCTTAACTATGCTTGGAGATGAAATTCAAGGTAAAATTCGCAAGAATAGCGCAAAAGAAATTGCAGGGTTACGCTCTTGAATGTTAGTCCGAGTTTGTAATAATCCAATGTTTTGAAACTTCCTGGCAGATTAAAACTGTGTGCCCGACCGAGACTCGAACTCGGGACCTTTGCCTTACGCGGGCAAGTGCTGTACCAACTGAGCTACCCAAGCACGACTCACGCCACATCCTCACAGCCTTACTTCCGCCAGTACCTCGTCTCCTACTTTCCGAACTTCACAGAAGCTCTCCTGCGAACCTTGCAGAACTAGCACTCTTGGAAGAAAGGATATTGCGGAGACATGGCTTAGCCACAGCCTGGGGATGTTTCCCGAATGAGATTTTCACTCTGCAGCGGAGTGTGCGCTGATATGAAACTTCCTGGCAGATTAAAACTGTGTGCCCGGACCGAGACTCGAACTCGGGACCTTTGCCTTACGCGGGCAAGTGCTCTACCATCTGAGATATCCAAGCACGACTCACGCCCCGTCCTCACAGCCTTGCTTTCGCTAGTACATCGTCTCCTACTTTCCAAACTTCACATAAGCTCTCCTG